>NW_003546280.1:47876-59121 GCF_000090795.2 Amphimedon queenslandica | reverse complement strand
TCATTATGACAAAAGCAAATTAGAATCAAATCCACAAACATTATATCATTGTTACTGTCTTCTCTCGTGATAGGAGCACAAATAACAAACCTTTATCTAAAAATAACTAAGAGGGAGAGCTAGGTAACATACATACAGTTGTGTACAGGTGTCTTAGCTGTCTAGATACACAGACAAAATAAAAGTACAAAAGTAAACCTAACGTCATCAACGCATCGCCATAAATAAAATGGAATCCTATTATGTCCTGTGTATATGGACTAATGTGAATAAATGAGAATGCATTAGCAAACTATTATTACTATAGAACATCATAACAACTCGTATTGTACTATAGGCTACTAAGCACTATAATACAAATTACTACAATAGTAAACTAAGTTGTTATTCAGCAAGTGATGGAAAACATGCTTATATAAAGGTTATACTCTATAGAGAGCGCATGTCTAGATAGAGTATGCTCTAGCTATTAAAAGCACATGTTGAGCATGTGGCATGTATATAATTTGACAGATGCTAGCTAGGTTATAGAGAGAATTAGTTATAGTGTGTATGTGTGAAGACTGGGTAATGGGCTGGGGAATAGTTATTGTATTTTGGTATGAAAAGGTGCAGCTGTTGTGGGGAATTCACACAGAGATAAACTGGGAGCAATTATGGCTCCTGAAAATAGCAGCTGCTAGATATAATGAAAGGCCCAACAACAAACAAAGGCATATTTGTTGAGCAAAGACTTGGCAGCAAAAGGATCCACAGTATCAAGTAAAACTATTCCTGAATCATTGCTCAATCAAAACAGACACATTAAGCCATCAGCTCCATTACATAATAAATCATAACATCACTATATACACATAGTACAGTATAGATATTACAATAACAGAGCTTATGTAATATTATTGTGTATGTATCAAACTGGCTTCTGTTATTGCCTTAATCTTCAAAGGGCCAATGCCAATACAGGCACAAGCTTATATATAGAGAATAGATAAATGGCATGTAATGTTATAATCTAATACAATTGAGTGGAGGGCTAATATGATAAATGAAATAGATGAAAGAAGATGCATATGCATGTATACAAGACACAATTAAGGAGTATACCAAGCAGTACGTGTATAAAACATGTTTAAGTATAATAATTAACGTAGAAATACTCGATTCTAACTTACTATAGACAGACAAGGATACTTCAAGAACAAACATGTACGCTTGTACATAATTGATAAAAAAAGGATTATTAGTTATCGACTCAAAATCAAGACAGTGAGAGAGTATCTAGTCAAATTCCTTGTGGTCTAAGTGGCAAGACTCCCCCTCTCTCCCCCCTTCTGATCTATAGTAAAATTATCATAAGGGCAAGACTAACAGATAGTTCAAAATAGCATCAGAGATCAGTCATTACAATAAACACTAAGCTATAATAATGCTATTACCACAGGATACATGTACAAGTATATACTCTCATTTATATGTAATAGTCTCTGTATAAATGAATGTACATGTTACTGCATGTATATAGTGTCATTATTATAGCCTCTGTATATACGAATGTGGTGTCAGTCTACCCAGTAGTGTAATAGTACTAACTGTGACCAGTAATGTGTAATAGTACTAACTGTGACCAGTAATGTGTAATAGTACTAACTGTGACCAGTAATGTGTAATAGTACTAACTGTGACCAGTAATGTGTAATAGTACTAACTGTGACCAGTAATGTGTAATAGTACTAACTGTGACCAGTAATGTGTAATAGTACTAACTGTGACCAGTAATGTGTAATAGTACTAACTGTGACCAGTAATGTGTAATAGTACTAACTGTGACCAGTAATGTGTAATAGTACTAACTGTGACCAGTAATGTGTAATAGTACTAACTGTGACCAGTAATGTGTAATAGTACTAACTGTGACCAGTAATGTGTAATAGTACTAACTGTGACCAGTAATGTGTAATAGTCTGTACAAATGCATGGTGGTGTCTGATAGTGTGTATATGTACACTAGGTCTGACGTATAGAGGGTGTGAAGCTTAAGTAGTGCTATGTGGTGTCTATGTGAGCCTAAAAAACACCATAGGACCACACTTATATACACAACAACACCCTGTGTAATAGACAGTGTCTAAAAACTGTGTAGCAACAGTCTGATCCCCATGGTATGGTCTATGGGAGAGAGGAAGCCTAGTCTTCAGTTTCCTATCTTTAATTTGTACACAGGCTCCTATTAGAGAGATATCTCCTCTACTTAATAGTCTAAGTATACACTGCATATCGCCAGCCTTTTAATTGAGAAAGATTTCTACTCAAGAATATATGGTGCACTATCTAATACACATGCATATGGACTAAAAGGTATATACAAATTGTTATATGTAATTGTACAAATTGTCAATATGTGATGTGGCTATGTGCAATATAAAGTCTTGAGGGGGAGATAAACACTATGGTATTCACTAGCTTATTGTCGCATTCCACAAACAAATAAAGACACGTCTCTCTACTCCATACACTCAGAGATATCAGCACACAATGTACCAGTAGTACAAGAGAATAAGTAAGAGGAGTCATGACTTCAACTATCTCATGTTAATACAGGTATGCAGCACCTGCTTTGCCGACACATTGTGTACAGCTATTACCAGAGGCAATCTTTAGCCTGTAGCTAAAAGGGTACATGAATGTATCAATTTAATGCGTGCATGTACATGTACATGCGTTGTGTACTCAATCTTATTTCTATTCCAATGAAACTTCACAATGTAAACACACTGATTTGAATTATACGAAGCAGTGATTACCAGTAATTAGGTATAAAGCTTTTACAAGGCGACAGTTTAGCAATTTTAATTTTATTTTAAGGAACAACAAAGCAAGTTCAAAATAAATTATTAATAAAGAAGGACGGGAGACGTTCGAGAGCTAGACAGTGGTAAACAGACCAATAAAACTACAATCATTTCTTCAATGATAACATCAATTGACTGTATTACAATAACAAAGAGTTGAGGCTTTGATGAAAGAATGTCTATTGAAAGCATCCATTGATTAGGATATAGCATAGTAAGTAGAGTAGTGTCCCTATAAATATTAGAATAGGAAGATATGCAATATCACTGTTTGTCACAGGATTTAGGTGTAGCCTTGGAATGAAGTGAATCACAATGGACATACCAGGGGAAGTAAAATAAATGAACACATTGTGCAACAAACATAAACACTATTGCATGTGTGTTTGTGTGTGTGTGTGTGTGTTTGTGTGTGTGTGTGTGTGTTTGTGTGTGTGTGTGTGTGTGTGTGTGTGTGTGTGTGTGTGTGTGTGTGTGTGTGTGTGTGTGTGTGTGTGTGTGTGTGTGTGTGTGTGTGTGTGAACACTAAGTACATGTACATGCATGTGTCTACATGTACATGTATATGTAATCACATGTAACTATAAGTATCATATATATCTATTGTATGTCACTTGGTATGTTTCAAGTGAAACAGAGACGAAAAGGTCAACACACCTTTAATTAGGTGAAGTGAAATAACACAGAGAGAAAGGATGAGATAATGATAAAAAATTTCATTAAAATAATGAATTTTAGGACACATAATGCATGCATGCTTGTCTAGAGTGCCGGGAAACAGAACAAATTTTATATTACCAAAGAAGAAAGACCGTGAGAGATATTAACCTGATATACCACAAGTACTAGTATAGGATGTAGTAGTACATGTAGAAAAGATGTCAATCATACACAGAACATTAAATAATCGGCTATAGTAGCAGTCAGCCACACACAGTGATAAACAGAGATAGAGTGAGTATATATAGTACAGAATATAATCATTTGCTATAGCTACTACTATCAATAATATTCATACACATGCCATTATCTTGTTGTCAATAACACTGCCATAGTAACATGAATAAAGAGATCACTGTGAATACTATCATATATGATATATGGCATATGTATCAATTAGGCAGCTGAAATTTATAATTCAAAAAAATATTTATCATAAGGGAGGGAGGGAGGGACAGCAGGGAATGTGTGTATCTGTTTACTATTATGCAACAAAAAAGTTGCACGTACATGCATGGTGACAGTCATTCCAGGAGTATACATGTCCATGTAACGTTTGTGTGTGTGTGTTAAGAAAATTGATTCGAAAGGTCCCACTAATTGCTAAATGAGTGTTATTAAATTCTTTCCATGATAGTAATAGTGAGACTCTATCAAAGCAAAAGCTGGCATGCACTAATATTTACATTTCTCAACGGTAAAATTGACAAGTGGAATGAACAACAACAATGTATAGAGAGCACTTCTTACATTGAAACACTTAATTTGTTTGAATTAGCAGCTTATACAACTCCCTCCTCCATCCAATTTAAGGCTCATTAGCTCAATAACTTGAATTATACACAGCATGCATGTAATAGGAATGAGTTACATATAAGATATATGTATACAAGTAATATCCAACCTAAAAGTACTTTTATTATTATGCTAGTGAACTAAAACAATATGATTACAATTAACATCAAAGCCAGTCTAGAGTTTATCTAAATGATGTAGTATCATAGAGAATTGCATAAATCATCACATTGGGAAGACACCCTAACTCCCCCTACTGGTAGACCCTGTCTCTTTCATTCATACCAATACCAATACCCTATACCCTTTACCCTCTCTCTCTCTCTCTCTCCTGCTCTCCCTACGCATAATACATATACCACATACTTACTCATCCATAAAACTATTAGCCATTTATGAAACTTGGATAAACATACATGAATATGCCATAATAATCACATGCATATATGGAGCGACAAGCTTGTACATGTATATACACATAATTAGGGACAATACTTCTTATCTTTATGACAAATATGGCAAAGGAAGGTGCAGTCACGAATAGATGTACTATCGAGGCACTAATAGGATTCAATCTAGTAATCGTATTCTACACAGGATAAGGTTATTATAAAATGGAAGGATGAGCGATGGATGAGATTACCATATAAGGAAGTAATTAAGCTATAGTGAAGACATATAAGAGCTAGGTGTACATGTACCGTTTGTAGTGGTACATATGTAGGAGCATGAGAGAGAGCAATGTGTATATGTAGCAGAAAATGTAATAAAACAGGAAAATTCTCTCTTAGACATTTCTCATTAAAATACCTAGTACTACTATAGTACAGGACTTAGGTCATATTTTGTAGCAACTTTAAAAATTCGTAAAAAATCGAATCTTGATCAGAATCAGCTCAAACTTGATATACAACATAAGAACATGTATAGGCATTAGAATAAATTATAAAAATGAAGAATTCTCTCTTAGTCATTTTTGACAAAATTTGGCTGATGACCCTGTACTATAGTACAGGGACTTTGGCCCAATTTTGGAGCAACTTTAAAAATTTATAAAAAGTCTAAAATTGATTAGAATCAGCTCAAATTTGATATACAACATAAAAACATGTATATGTATCAGAAAAAATTATTAAAATGAAGAATTCTCTCCTTGTCATTTTTGACAAAATACCCAGTGCTATACACTATAAACCCTCACCTAGTAAATACCACTAGTGTATTATTGGTCAAGTTAAGCTCTTTCAACTTGTTCATGATAAGACCAACACTTGCATCCATCTCTAATGTAGCGTCACCATACAGTCCTCTGACAGACTAGAGAGAGAGAGAGAGAGAGACAAAGAGAGAGGGAAACTTAAAAGAGAAAAAACATTTAACATAGTCACACGTCAAAACTAGTTAGTCGCTGGAATCGTGCGTGCAGAAAACACAGCCATGCGCAACATGTCGTCAGGTGATTTTATTAAAATTATGACAAATATTGCAATTAGACTTGACAAGAGACGAAAGAACAGCATAGCTTGTTGATTTGATGGCAGAAGAGAGAGGAGGGGGGAGGGGGAGAGAAAAATGAATACACATGTTTCTATAATTATCTATGCCCATACTAGCGCCACAGTGTAACTATCAATATGTATCAGTAATTAGAGTAGTGTTACGTATAACAATATTATGCCAATTAGAAATGTACATTGTGATTATATACACATGTTCAAATGGTGTATACCCACTCAAACTGATCGAGAGCACGAGCTACTTTTCAGGACAGCATGGAAAGGAGCATGACTGATTTTAAATGAAAAACCGATTAAGGAAATATTCGTGTCGCGATAATTAAAAACAACTTTAAATAAGTCAAGAATGATAATAACATATTAATGCTAATCTGTACTGGGTTCATGCTCTGTTGGCTCTGTGTATGCAATGCTAGCTGGTTGTTGTCACAATTTGGTTGATGACAAGAGGGAGTAATAGGTTGTGGGAGAAAGAGGTGAGAGACTTTAATTTATAAATTTAAATAATTATAAAGAGAGGGAGAGGGAGAGGGAGAGGGGGAGAGAAAGAAAGAGGAGAAGATAAAAGTATAAAGAAAAGGAGGAGAGAGAGAGAAGAGAGAAAAGGATGAGAAACAAATCATGGACTTCACAGAAAATTAATACATCAATTCATCATAAAAAAGTCATAAAACAGATAATAAACAGATAACACAAACGTTAACCACATCAAGGAAGAAATAAAGCATTTGAAACTAACACACAGCGATATGCGGTTGCCATAGAAATAAAGGAACAAGCGGCGACACACCTAGAGATGATATAACTTATACTAATCACAAAATATGAGAAAGATTGGAATACAGAATGCTTAGAAATGAAAGGAGATACATATTTGAAGAATTAGAAATAAAACTCATACATGTACATGTAAATAATAATGATGATAATCATACACAACACCCTGCCACTAGAAACACATTTCATGCATGCATAAAATATTACATTTAAGTGTTATACGTATAAGTACATGTATGTGCAAACTTACAGCCAAGAGTTCAAGCAATACAGTAGAAAATGGCTTCCAAAAAGGAGGGCAATGGCTTCAGTCAGACAAGCGACTGTGCAGTGTGTCAATAAATGTCAATATGTTTGTGCATTCCTCAAGCAGTGGGTCAGTTGATTATTTATTATCAACATGAAACCCTCTCCCTCTCTCTCTCCCTCTCTCTCCCTCCCTCCCTCCCTCTCTCTTTCTACTCACCTATCACTCCTCCTTTCTTTCTTTCTTGCATTCATTCATTAATACACACTCATTCTCTCCTTCCCTTTTATGTCTCCCAATTAAGAGAACATGTCATATCCTAAACACAATATACTAGACATGTTACATTGTGCATAGACATGTTAACCTAAAGATATCAGTCCTCATACGTCAATATCAACTCAGATCAGAATCAGATCAGTATCTGCAACATATCACGTCATACATACATAATTATAGTAACGTGATCAGTGTGATCGATGTACGTCATTTATCACGTGAAAAATACACACACGCATTTAGCTACACAAATCTTCTGGAAGCTACTCAAATATCATGTAAGGTACAGAGTACAATAAGAACAATGAAACGGTTCTAGAATGTAACAGAAAAGGAATGAGTAATTCAATACAGTCCAGCATCCATTGTCAACTGAATCTACATACACGAATGCATCATCAAGTCATTTTTTATGGTGTGGATATCAAGGTTATAGTGAGATAACAAGAGGATTTCAAGGTAATTTTTATAGGGACGCCAAGCATACGTGTAGTACAAATGAAATAACTGCCACTCTCTCTTAATGGGCCGGTTATAATTATTATGAGAAGCTAGTGACATAAGAGGATATTATTATGTATTTTGTTATTATAGCAACAAACAATTAAGCATTACGTTTAATACTTGAAAGAAACTGTGGGCGTATGTGGAGCCAATTTTATGGAATAGTTTCAAACCAGCCATTTTATTACGTTAATTTTCCGATACAAATACACCCACTTATGCCGTGCATTAAGCTAGAGCTGATTCTGATTAAAATTGGATTTCTAGGAATTTTAGATCAATTACTGCACTATAATGATAAGTAGTACGTGTACATGTATTTGAACTAAAGTGCAATATACATGTACATGTACACACAGTAGTAACAGCAGTCTTTGTATCACATGCAGTAGTTATTATCTATTATAATGGGAAAATGCTTAATATAGTTACTATAACTCTTACTACTATTAATACTAATCCTGGTAATTAGATTAACATGTTACTATATTGTCATGATTTAATAATCTCTCTCCGCAGTGAGCAGTTATCAGGAATATTTTTGTAAGCCAACTGGAACAAGAAAACTATACACCCAAGTTTACTAAGAACACATACACGCATATCCTGTTACATCATTATAATTCTAATAATAATGCCATCAGCGAGGGATGTCCTTATTTGATAGCAGTATGTCCGGTTTTACGTCAATTGACATAAAGTTAGGAAATGTTAAAACAACATAGTAATTAAGGAATTCTTAAATTATCGAGATAAAAATGTTACAATGACGTATGTGGCATCACATGCAAGAATATTAAATAAATTTATAAATTCTCATTCTTCTAGCTATACATGTACATGTAGTTCCGCTTGGATGGGTGGCGAGGAATTTATGATATAAAAAGTTGATGCATATTTTAGGTCTTATGTATAATAATAATGAATAGTTGAAGAAAGTAAAAGGAAGTGTCAAAGCGACAACAAATATATCCTAAGGACTGACTTGGTCACGTATCAATATTAATGTAATTCAATAAAGTAATGCAAGCAATGTGAAAATGGAGGGGTACATGCTTAAGGTGTGTGTGTGTGTGTAGATAGGAAGTGATAAAAAATAAACAGTTAAAATAAGGAGAGAGAGTTGGGGGGGAGAATGTTGGAGGAAATGAAATTCATAAACTGAAAGAGAAATATGGCCAGCAGATTGACCTATAACTTCAAACATGAGGACAGGAAGAAATAAAGACATCATGTCACATTAACTCACAATCATTGATAGAAAACAGAGAATTCCCTTCCACTTAGACACACTCCATGAACATATGAACACTGCAAACACACAAACACACACAAACACATCATACCTTAAACATAATTGAATAAGAAAGACATACTAATGCAATCTTAAAACTCTCTCTCTTCCCCCCTCTCTCTCTCCCTGACCCTCCCTCTTTTCCTTACCACCTAAAGTCAGGCGATACCCTCCTACAGCCAGACACATGTGCAAAGGTGAGAAATGATACCCTCATTACATCGGATAAAACATTAAACTATAATTGCCAGTACAGTGACATGAAGGCATCAAGTATCATCAAAGGTTTAAGTGTTTACAAATAATGGAGAGACATCAGAAGACCTTACCACCAAAGGGAGTGCATTAATATGAAGAAACAGAACACACACACACACATATACGTGCAGATACCAGACTGAGGTCAAGCAGCATAGCTATAGATAGTTAAACCTCCTAGCATTGATGATCATATATGGTAGGCAAATACATACAAATAGATATCAACAGAAGTACATCAGTTGGTAATTGAGGGGAGAAATGGAGGGAGAGTGGAACAAAGGCTACACTGATTGATTGTACACAGCTGCTAACAGGAGGATGTAATGCATTTAGAAGAGTGATTAGAGGCTTAATGTTATATTGGAGGACAAATTCTACTGAAACAACAGTAAATTACATAAGCTGCAATAGTGTACATGATTAATACATGTACATGTAAACCACATTACTATAAAATACATAGCATACATCATACATGTATTGAATGTCATTAGCTAATAGCTTCCTCTCTCTTTCTCTCTCTTCCTCTCTCTCTCTTTACTAATAGCCAGTTGGATACATAACACCAGCTGCTAATTGCATTACACTTTATTTAAACAACCTGTGCATGTCTTCAGGTAACTAATAACAAATAAAAGATCCATTGGATACAGGAACTGCATGCATCCATTATCATTACTTGTAGTTGCTATTATTTTGATAAAACAATAAACGAATGCTCGGAAGCATGTCTACATGTGCATGCGTGCACCACATTAGAGAGAGCATGTGAGCACAGCACATGTTGACAAACAATGGAGCAAGCTGAGGAATAGCTTTAGATTAAAGATATATACAGAAAACAAGAACAAAGAGATACATTATGATTGAGAGCCAGAGCTAGTCACACACTTGCATAGAGAGACTAAGAGAATAAATAAATAAACAGCAAGTACACAGCCAGGGACAGTCATACACAGACAATTGACACATGTACATGTATACATATATATTTGAATAAATAGACACTGTACGCATACTCAGAAATTAAGAGAGAGAGAGAGAAAGAGACAGTTAAGGAAGAGAAAGAAAAAGACAGACAGAAGGAGCAGCCAAATTAGGCACACATATTTACGTCATACATGTACATGTACATGTATATGTACATTTATATAAAGGTTACTCTACATTAGGGTATATTGACAGCCAAATGTCATACAACAGCGATGAGGTCACAGACGTCACGATTATAATAATAGGAATGGTATACTGATAGTATACTGAGAATATACTGATAATGTGGACTATTGTTTGGGGAAACGAGTCCAAGCCAATTCTCATTAGACGAATAAAAATTCAGAGAATACTACTAATAGCCCCAAGGGATGGATATAGCAGCCAAATATGATACTAATAATGAAAAAATTAAAAATAAAATAATAATAGTATATGTGCATAGTACTGTTGAAACTTCTGTATTTACATTCATGAAAAAAAAATGAACATGCACATGTACATATATGTAAGGTATAATGGGTCTATGAACATAAGAATAAAAATCAAAGCATGCTTACACAAAACAATAGTTGAATGTACTATTACACAACTGTACTCACCCACTTTACAAACATTAGTCATTAGTTTGGGCTAGACAATGAAATCATGAGCCATTGACACTATGAAATCAACAGAACAGAATCACCACAAACTAATAATGGAATATCTTAATAGATAAAAAACCTTTCAATCTCTTTATTGCTTTCAGGATTGAGCAACACAGAATAACACGACGCAATCTCAATCTGTAATTCTTAGAATTTAGATGTACATGTACATGTATACAGCATAATAAATGTAACAGAATCTACACCACAGGGGAAATGAATCCTAATTTTCTACAGAGGTTAATCTATAGTTAATGAGGCTAGTTGTCACATGCATGTGGGCCATTAGGCAGAGACTAATTATGACGAGAGGGAGAGACACACTGCTAACAGGAAATGAAAAGGAGAGAAAGAGAGGA
>NW_003546280.1:41106-47866 GCF_000090795.2 Amphimedon queenslandica | reverse complement strand
ATCTAATGAATTCTGGCACGAGGAGGATGCCCTCCTCCTATTATAAAATTCCCTTAACATGGACCTAATACATGTACATGGACCTGGAATACATTGTACATGTATTTAGAATAAATGTTACACGTGTATGTACTCTACTGGACCTCATACTTTGTCCTACATGGCTGGAGCCAAAAATATCAAACCTGTTTATTGAATTTTAAAAATACATTCCAGCAGGAAGAACTATGAGTGTACTGCATGAATACACATGACCTTGCATCTATGTATAAGCTAGGTGTGTGTGTGTGTGTACGTGTGTGTGTGTGTGTGTACGTGTGTGTGTACGTGTGGCTGGAATGCAATAATGCACACTCAATCTCTTTCAGACACCGCCACATCATAAACTTTAAAAACAGTTCTTTGTGAGTGTGTGTGTGTTGAATAAAATAATGAATAAATAAATTAATTAGTATGTCCATGTGTGTGTGTGTGTGCGTGCGTGTCTTTAATTTTGAGCTATGATAAAAATGTGACTAATAAATAAGGTGAAACTTTATATTAAAATAAATAAATTAAAATATTTATGACCGATAAGCAATAGCGTGTGGTACCTCCATGTGTGTGGGTATAAGAGTCATAGAAAAAGTTACTATTACTTTACTGATAAATAATAAACACTTAAATAAGAATATATACCTAATCAAGGGCATATACCATGTACATTGTATCGCTATCATCACATAGACTTCCATATAAGAATACTAATTTTACTTTATGGACTCTTTCTATTTATGTACTTGTTTTCTGTTGTGTTATTTTTTGATAATAAAAATAGCAATGATAATAATAATAATAACAATAACAATGATAATAATAATAATAATAATAATAACAATGATAATAATGATAATAATTACAACAATGTAGACATGCAAACAAATCCAGACACACTACAAGTATCATTGACACACACAAACGGCATAAACACATTAAGAATGAACTACACTGTACAACTACATGTACCGCCACCACTGAGTCACAGTGACACACGAAAGTGTAACATTCAGACAAGTTCATATATGTAGATCGCCATGTACATGTACATGTACATCTACATGTTTATCTCCGTGTACATCTCATCTACATGTACATGTACAGTACATGTACATGGACTTGTGTGCATTTATGGACAATTCTCACATGCATACATGTACATGTACATGAATTTACGCCAATCGTGTCAAAAACTTATACACAACCTAACAAGGATAAACGTCCACGTGACTAATATACATGAGTACTTACATAGATATTGTCAATTTTGTGAGAGGATTTGACCTCAATTACATGTACATGTATATCATATGATTGCTGTGTCATTGGAACTATTCTATACACTTACAGTGTTAAGGAAGTCTTTACTTGCAAATAAAGGAACGTGAACTTCATCATAAGACATGAAGAGAAAGAATGGATTATCCTAAAAGAGAGAGAGAGAGAGGGAGGGAGAGAGAGGAGGGAGAGTAAGATTTATTTAGTATGAATGGAGAAGCATAAACAATACTAAACATACGTATACATACTCATACAGACTTGATTGCATTCACTAATCAAATTTACCAATTAAACACAAACAATTGGACAGACAAACATCATTAAAAAAGAGGCTCGCTCGTGCTGAGTTGTACAAGTAAGACAAATCCTTATTGAATTAAAGTAGGATAATGAAAATCTAAAAATAGGCCAGACAGACAATACGTTAGAAGGTCAGAATTAACTAAATAATCTGCTATAAAGTACAAACTGAATTTAATGACGCATGCTCAAAGAATCTGGAAGTTGATACCCTCCAATGGCTACAGGTCAGAGTATAAGCTTAACACAGTGGAGAAGGCGCAAGGACTAATATAAATAAAGTGTATGATAGTATATTGAATGTATTGTGGTATGTAGTGGAGACAAGAGGATGGAGAGTCATGCGGAATGTGGTATGAAACCTTTCAGCTAAGTGTATACATGTATGCGTGGGTGAATGAAAGAGCACATGAATAGCAAGTGCAGAAATAATGGAGAAGTGTGATATGATAATAATAAAGCAATGGCGTGATGCATAAAACTAAGAGCTAGTCCAAGAGATAATATAATTAAGAAATAAAAGAGGATTAAAGCTTCTCCTTAGATAATAGTTAGAGTACATACATTGTAGACTTTCAGTTATTCACATAATTATAGTAAAAGTGCTGTATTACCTTTACATAATGCAAACTGCAGTACATTATGCAAGGCTTTCTCTTTCTGTTTAATATGCTTTTATGCTATGAGTTAATACCAGCTCTGTCTAAAAAATACTCTATGCCATTTTGACTACAGATAGCCTATAATATTTTCCAAAAATTGGCTCCAAAAAGGTGCCATATTTTTGTAAATCTATTCCTTATTAAAAAAGCTAATCTTTCCCTAGATGTACATGCATGTGCTTATATGCATGATAAAACGTTCATGCACATGACAATGACAATACAAATGGACATAAAGCACCATCATGCTACACATAACATCTTTTGCCTTATAAGGTCATGCTACTATCATTATGTATAATGGTGCTACAGTGAGCATGAGTGTAGTGGATGGTACAACATGATTATAATATGATTATGATAAACTATGAATATTAGGTTAATACTAACCACATCCTCCTAACGAAGGATAGGGTCGAACAAAATAGAAACAAAGAAAATGCTATTGATTAAAAATGCGAAGGACACAATGTGAACTTAAAAGCACTGCATATGTATGCATGTATATTTTAAATAATTTGTTAGAATTAAAACTATCAAAAAATATATAATGAAAATATGTAATTGCCATGATGACAGAAGGGCAACATTTACATTACTAGCAATAGAAAAATGCACACTGGTGACGAATGATGTCCTATTGTGTTGAAACAGCAATTATCCTCCACCACACAGTACAAATTAAACCATAGGAGCAATACCACCAGGTGCAACGAATGACAGAACTATATCGTCATGATGAGCATATGACAGACTTTCATACACACCCTCACAAATAGCATATACATGTACATGTACATGTATATGCAATGTTGATGAATAGCATATTAATTGAGCAATAAAGTAACAATAAATTGACCCTTCAGGTCATACTGACTGACGTCATTATGATAAACTGCCATTTCAAATATTTCCCTCCCTCTTTCTGTTCAGTAATGCTTTTGTGCTATTAGTTAATACTAGCTCTGATTGGAAAATACTGTATGCCATTTTTAACTACAGGTAGCCTATAATAGTTTCCAAAAATTGGCTCCAAAAGTGGAGCATATATTTTCCAAAATCATGTAATTCCTAAGTAAAAAACTATATCCTTTCCATACATGTACATGCATGTGTTTATATTCATGACAAAGTCCATGCACAATTGCACATGTCAATGTCAGTACAAAGCACTATCATACTACACATAACATCTTTTGCCTTATAAGGCCATGCTACTATCATTATGTATAATGGTGCTACAGTGAGCATGAGTGTAGTGGATGGTACAACATGATTATAATATGATAATGATAAACTATGAATATTAGGTTATTACTAACCACATCCTCCTAATGAAGGATAAGGTCAAACAGAATGAAACAAAGAAAATGATATTGATTAAAAATGCAAAAGACATAATGTGAGCTTAAAAGCACTGAACATTAATTTTTGTATGAATTTAAAGTGTATGTATCCATATTTTGAATGATTTCTTAGACGCCAAATTAACAATTTAATTTGTAACAAAAAATGTACACGTACATGCATGCAACTGTCATGATTAGTAGCAACAGAAAAATGTGCACTACTGATTAATAATTTCCTCTTCTATAGAGATGCTAATTATCCTTCATGTAGAAGACAAGCTAAATTAGGAGGGATAGACAGCAGCTGGCAGAACTGTCTTGTCATGAAGATTAAATTGCAGACTTTCACATACATGTACAAGTAACGTGTACATGTACATGTGGATGCTGTGTTGATGAATGGCAATCAATTAAGCAATAACGTAACAATTAATAACTTGACCTTTTGAGCTCAGACTGACTGATGTCATTATGATAAACTTCCATTTTAAATATTTCATGAAATAAACAAAAATATGCATTTATATTATACATGTATATAGGTCCCCCACAGGATTTTGGCATAGTTATTTTTCAGAGAATTGCAAAGTCGCTCAAAAATTGGGTCAAAAACACAGGTACGGGGCAATTCGGCAAAATCACGAGGAGAGAATTTTCCATTTTTATAATTTTATCTGATACATATACATGTTCTTATGTTGTGTAGAAAGTTTGAACTGATTCCGATCACATTTGAATTTTTATGAATTTTTAAAGTTGCTCCAAAATTGGGTAAAACTCCCTGTACTATAGTACAGGGTCATCGGCCAAATTTTGCTAAAAATGAAAAGGAGAGAATTCGATCTCCATTTTTATAATTTTATCTGATACATATACATGTTCTTATGTTGTGTAGAAAGTTTGAATTGATTCTGATCAAGTTTGAACTTTTTATGAATTTTTAAAGTTGCTCCAAAATCAGGCTAAAGTCCCTGTACTATAGTACAGGGTCATCAGTCAAATTTTGCTAAAAATGAAAAGGAGAGAATTCTCCATTTTTATAATTTTATCTGATACATATACATGTTGTTATCTCATGTAGAAACTTTGAACTGATTCCGATCAAAACTGAGTTTAACTCATTTAATTATCATATGCTTTGTGAGAATTAAACCTTAACATTACCCGACACACAGACTCACATGCACATATCTTATCCAATAACAATATACATGTCCAAGCATGCAAGCCAATTTTTACACAATCTAAAAATCGCGCTAAATTTCAAGGTCATAATTAATCCTGAACTTTGTCCATAGTAGATGTCACACTGTCAATAAAAAGCAAAATAATTAGATAAATGTTTAACCTAAGAGGAAGCAAAGGCCCGTCCCTTCCCTATGGCTTCAATGATCTAATACACTCACACACACACGTACAATCATAATACAATAATATAATGACATGTACTTATTAACCTTGAGGTACACATGAGTCCTTCTTAGGAATATCAGACACAACAGCAATAAATAAAGTTGAAAATGTAAACAACAACATATCACATGACAACAAGATAATTAGCGAGTATAATTAAGAGGGTATTGTAATTAGTTATTTAATTATTATAACACAAAAACATGTTGTTTTAAAATAATAATATTTTTATTTACTTTGTTCCGTGTAATAAAATCCAATGCTCTTTCCTATAAATTTACACGACTTAATAAATACTTAATAACTAGAGGGTGTGGCTTACATTGTAACGAGGTGTTAGGGTATTCAAATTGACAGGTTGCTCGATAATCTTAGTATTATTATATAATGGAACACCAGGCCTATGCCAAGGAGAGAGAGAGGGGAAGAGAGAGAGAGAGAGAGAGAGTGAGAGAGAGAGAGAGGGAGAGAGAGAGTGAGAGAGAGTGAGAGTGAAAAGAGAGAGAGAGTGGTTGTGTACCATGATAAAAGTCTGTCCTCCTCTGGACAGAAATAAGGGGCACATCCCTCGTCTTGAGCATAAGGAAGGCCAAAGAACTCATCAAATCCTCTCTCGGTGGGTAAACAAGAAACATGACCCAGGTGCCACTTACCAATCTACAAGACAAGAGGAGAAATAAAATAAAAGAACAGGATAAAAGAGATGCTAATAGTATATTACATAGCTTTATTTTTTTATTTTGCATTTTTTGTTTCAAAAAGGGTTAGGTTGATGAAAAGGAAGAAAAGAAAACATAATAAATATTTTGAAACACATATACCATACATGTACATGTACATTCTTTATTTTAAAACTCTTTCAATTTCACATCCTTTTTCATTACATCATTATTACACAGCTATACCTCATTCAAAATATCCACACACACACACACACACACACATGTACATGTACCTGTATAGAAGCTATAATGTATAATGAATGGCATTCAAAGCATTAACATCAAAAACATGTTATTCCACTACCACAAAGAGCTTGAGCCAACTAAATGAATTAACAGTATCAAATTATGCAGCATTTTTGTATACATGTATACATGCCCACACACACAAATATTGAATACATATGCACGTACTGCACACGCAATATGTACATGTTCTACACCTAATGTTTGCAGTCTTTGATAGCATGGTATGCAAAGGAATTGGCTCCTAAGTGTTTATTGGGTTAGGACTTGTTAAAACTTTGAGTTTCTATTCCTCCAAAGCAAAAACAACCAATATAAATATTATAGTACATATACTTATTAACTGTCTAATTAAATAATATTTGTCTGACAATGGTATTTGGCTCTATGTAAATGTACTTGTTAAAATCCCTAACTTTTGACTAGCATAATAGCATTAAACATACATGTACATGTATATGTACATACAAGACAATTACATGTATTACATGTACGAGTTCTTACGAGTGCTGAGTTGTAGCCTCCTTGCTTCAATACTTGAGGTATTGTAACTTCATCTGATGGTAGTCCTCCTGTGTTTGATGGGAGGAATACTCTGAATGCCATATCAATGGGATATGAATGATCAGTGAATATACCATTCCTTACTGGTAACCGACCTTAGGAGAAAGAGAGAGAGAGAGAGGGGGGGGGGGAGAGAGAGAGAGAGAGAGAGAGAGAGAGAGAGAGAGAGAGAGAGAGAGAGAGAGAG
>NW_003546280.1:21258-41096 GCF_000090795.2 Amphimedon queenslandica | reverse complement strand
GAGAGAGAGAGAGAGAGAGAGAGAGAGAGAGAGAGAGAGAGAGAGAGAGAGAGAGAGAGAGAGAGAGAGAGAGAGAGAGAGAGAGAGAGAGAGAGAGAGAGAGAGGGAGGGAGGGAGAGAGAGGGAGGGAGGGAGGGAGATAATAAAAGAGAGGAAGGAAAAGAACAAATAGAAGGAACAAAAGAGGTATAATTATTAGCATGCGTCCTGTGTATACATGTACATGTATATCTGATAAACCACTTGAGGCCACATTCCAACTAATTACATGTACATGTACATGTACATGTATGCATGTGTACCAGTTAGTAGTCCACTCCTTGATGGGGTACAGATTGGATAGGCTGAATAGAACTGTGTAAACTTAGTACCAGTAGCAGCTAGAGAATCAATATCTGGAGAGGGAGAGGAAGAGAGAGTGGGGGGAGAGATGGAGGGGAGGAAAACACAAAGGAAGAAAGGATAATAATTCATGTCAGTTACAAGAACAATGCATAGTTAACAAGGACATAAATCAAAAACAATCAACAGGAACTAGTCACATGGAATGTATTGTTAACTGCTGTCAGGAGGAAAGAATTAAGTCAATATCAGACAAAGCAATCAAATAATAATTAATAAACATATACAAATAAAGACTAGCATTAGGTTATATCACCACTTATTCATGTCCCTTTTTCCTTCTCTCCCCCCCTCTCTCTCTCTCTCCTTCTCTCTCTCTCCTTTTTCTTACTTGGTGTGATAATTGTAGGATGGCCATATGAACTCAAATCCCCGTAACCAAGACTACAATATAAAATAAAATTAAAACAGTAATATATAAAAAAGAACAGATACATGTATTACGTATATTGTATATACAACCAAAAAACAAACAAGCTCTTACTCATCAGCTAAAAAGACAACAAAATTAGGAGGAGGAGCAGAGCATGAGAGAGGAATAACAAAAGCAAGAAGAAAAACCAGTTTCTCCTCCATTTTAAACTTCTGCTTATAGTCAAGAAAAAGAGGAGAATGCTTTGACAGCAACTGAAGACAATGGCAATGAATATTTCAACTGATGTACATATAAAGTATTTGTAGAAGGAATGATGGAGAGAGAGAGAGAGATGGAGATCACAAAAATATACTGTAAGTACATGTACATCTTACAAGATACACATGTACAAAGAGAAGAAAAAATATCCAATCTATGCTTTAATAAAATCAAGAGTAATAGAGGGGAAAAGAGCATTGAAAGGGTTAAAAAATACTTTAATTGTCCACTCATAATCAACACTAATTTATAACAGTTTCTTTATCCAGCAGGTGGTGAGTTATTGGATCTTTTTCTGGGTCCTTATTATCACGAAATTTCCTTTCTTCTGTGACCTCTTCAATTTCCTTAGGATTGTCAGGGTCATCAGAGTCATAATCCACGCTCTCAACTAGTTTCTTCTCGTCATCTTTTTGTTTCTTCTTCTTCTTCTTCTTCTCTCTTCTCTTCTCCCACCAAATGTCCTACATTATATATGGCACATAATGATACTGACATTTAATAAGGAACTTATTTGAGTAACATGTTACTAATACAGCTGTATCACTAAAATACATACATGAGGTATACATGTAATTCATTCATCAAAATGATTAGGAGAGGGTTCTTCATTATAAACAATATTATTAACTTACAAATACGTGCACAGCAGTAGACACTGGTATCCAGACGAATAGAGAAACTACAATGACACTGCCAACAATATTCTCATACAAGAACTGAACTATTGGGAATGAGAGAGAGAGAGAGAGAGAGAGGGAGAGGGAGAGAGAAATGAAGGTTCAAAAAGTTTCATAGCCACTCACGGAGAGCATTTGTGCTGAAATTTCCAAAAAGGTCAGAGAGAAATGTCACGAGATCTGGATCAGATAAAACACAAGTACCCTAACCATGACAATAATAATAATAATAATAATGCAATTAAAGGGTGTGGTCCATTAATTAAAATTAAATAATTAATAACCTGTTGACAGGATCCTCCCTCACAAAAGCTCCCATCAGGAAGATCCATTGAAGGATTATTGATTCGACTGCAAGCACCACTACCGTCCCTACAGCATATCTTACACTGATCCTCACCTAAAGGTATACGTATATGTAAAATAATACATGTACATGTGTACATGTAAAATTAAAATTAAGAGTATATAAAAGCGAAATTTTCTCTTAGTTAATCGTAAATGTACATGTACAGTATAGTTAATTAATGCTAGGTTTTACTGGCTGACCAGTGCAGTGACATGTTTCAAGGTCCATTTGTTCACAAAACTGCCTACACTCGGTTTTATTTACATCATCATTAGGGTCAGCTGTAGGAACACAGATACCTCTGGTAAAGGAGAAAGCGAAAGATTTTAAAATAAAAATAATAATGCTGTATCTTTTATTATGCCTTACTCAAATCCACAAGGAGTATCAACTGGAGCACTTGTCACACTACTTGGACAAGTTTTGTCCATACCACTATCAAACAATTGAAGTAGTTCTAATGAATGATTGAGCCACTTTTCCCTCCCTCTCTCCTTCTCTCCTCTCCCTCCCCTTTCCCTTACTTGCATGTCTCATTAGCAAGGCAGCCTAAGTTCCCATACTGTCGAAGGAGACAGATAGAACCTTCTCTACTTATGAAACAACCCTGACAACATTCATGATTAGTATCACTATAAAATATATAAAGAAGAGAAGAGAAGAGAGAGAGGGGGGGGGAGAGAAAGGATTTTAAAAAATAAAACCTTCAATACTCGTACGTGTATGTGCATTCTAAAGTCTAATTGATAATTGATAATAATAAAGTATTCCTAATTCTAACCTGCATGTGTAAGTATGTGTGGCGTTCCCTTTGTACCTGCACCCGACAGTACAGCACATGTCACCACCAGAAAGAACACCAGTAGGACCAGGGTCACACTGCTCACCAACATCAACAATGAAATTACCACACAAATTATTACTAGGAGCTGCAGGGAACAAGCATGGAGTCAATCACAATAAAAGTGAATTACAAATAATGGCAGTTTTTGATATACATGCACTGTAATACAGGGGCTTTGGCCTGATTTTGAAGAAACTTTAAAAACTCATAAAAAATCAGATTTTGATCAGAATCAGCTCAAACTTTCTACACGACATACACTAGTAAGAAAATTCATATTATTGTTAAAAGAGGAATCCTCTCTCATGACCATTTCAAAGCTGACCTGTGAAACAGTCACTTTCATGAGTGTTTAGTACACGACTCACACCACGAACAGAGCAAGGAGAAAAAACCTATAAAAATAAGAAAAGCATACATGTACATAGATTTTCCCTTCTAATACATGTACATGTACATGTATTATGTTTGCCTCACATTATTATTATCAGCTGTTCCGTCCTGAGCTATGGGATACATCAGGTACTTCCCTCCGTTCTCAGGGGAGGGGCTACACTCGGAGGAGGAGGAGTCATCGTGCTGGGCCCCCCAGTTGTGTCCTATCTCGTGAGCTGTGATGATAACAGCCTCAGCAAGTAGGAGGAGTCTGGATCGAGCACGAAATGATGATATACCAGTATTACCAGAGAATGCAACTCCATTTATACTAGTACCTAAATAGTATAATAATAATAATAATAATAATAATAATAATAATAATAATAATAATAATAATAATAATAATAATAATGATAATAATAATAATAATAATGATAATAATAATAAGTTTAGCTTACGCCGAGAGCACACGCCTCCTAGATAGAAGCTTGAGGCATCTGCAATGTAAGCCACGCCCAGTCTAGAGTTATCGGCGAAGTTGCTACCAATGAAGAGATGAGCCAAGCAATATCTGCTCCAGTCTGTCCTGGAGAACTCCTGAAAGAGAGAGAGAGAGAGAGGGAGAGAGAGAGAGAGAGGGAGAGAGAGAGAGGGAGAGAGAGAGAGAGAGAGGGAGGGAGGGAGAAAGAAGAGAGCTGATGATAAGAGAGGGCTATTAGTCTGACACTAACTCTTAGAAGATTCTCGGACATGACGTTGCTATCTTGATTGTAAGCAGGGGCATTATTAGCATCATTAATAATATTAACCTAACATAAACAAATTTATAATACACATACATGTAAGTACATGTTAAATAATAGCATTAATTTTACAAGACAAGCAGCAAAAATTGAGGTAAATTTTACAAAAATTTCCAACATACTCCTGCAATTTGGAGTCCCTTAGTACCAGGAGTAGCACTATCAACAACATTAGGTATAAACCAATCAGTAGTTCTATATATACGATTGACATCCAGCATTAACAAGAGCTGAAAAAGAGGGAGAAGGAAGAGAAAGAGAAGTGTAAAAGACGTAGATTTATCAATTTTATACAGCTGACAAATTTAATATTAATTTAATGTAAACACAAGTATCTTACCAGATAATTAATAGCTTTTTCCACCTCTCCTCCACCAAACTGCTCATAGAAGCTGGTCGAGCCAACGAGGAACATTGGACAAACGGTCACTGGCGATGGAGCCTGTCTCTTTAGCCTACTCCGCACTTTTGATGGCGTCTTACCAAAATTAACGTAGTGGGTGTGGTTAACTTTATATGCACCTTTGTGACCACAAAATGGAGAATTGGCATCACTACAACAAAAACCATAATAATGATAATAATAATAATAATAATAATAACAACAATAGTAATATCAATTTTAAATTGGTTTTCATACCCAGTCATGTTATACTTGATATCGGAAGCCTTATACGTTATCATGTGATAATCATGTGACTCCTTGATATGTCTGCTTGATGGCTAATGAATAAAATAATATAATATCAAAGGAATTCATCTTAACCTACCTCAACGTAGTATGTCTCTATATCCAATACAATGATAGCTGTCATTATCCCATCCTCGGTCATATGAGCCGTCACATCACTGAACTCTGCCCCAAATACGTGACCATGAAAGAACTCAGAGAAATTGATTGGATGAGAGGACTGAGATTGTAATGACGGATGGAAGGACTCGATAGTAGGAGATAATTGTAATCTGAAATATCTAAGAGAGAGAGAGGAGAAGGAAAAATACAGTAGAAGAAGTCAAGAACTAAAAGAAAATATGTGACCATAATTGACAAAAGGTACCTTATGGCGGATTTTAAAATTCATCATTATAATGAAAAATATCAACCTGTGACTGCTCTGTTGGACATCTATTGTGTTTAAAAGTTATATAGTAACTTTTTGCAACCTGTGGAGTAATTTTATGATAAATGGAGCTCAGGAAGTTGGATTTTCTTGGCTATAAAGGCAAATTTCACTACCCGCCATAAGGTACCTTTTGTCAATTATGGTCACATATTCAAAAAATTAAGAAAGAAACTTAAACGATGTAATATGATCTATCATTGCACCCAATCACTCAACCATGACACATACATAAGTATCAAGTACATGTTCATAATAATATAAATAAACCAGTTCCCTATGGTGACCACTAGGTCTCATGGGGTACTTTACTTTGAATGAATGTCGAGGTGTAGCTCAATAAGGTTGTCCTCAAGTCTTGGCATGTTGTCACGTACAATCTTGTGCCTCACGTTGTCTTTGTGTAGCTTTTCATAATAATGGAGTGCAGGAGAGAGAGGGTCATGAGCTAGAAAAATCATACCATAAAGAAATAAATAAATCCAGAAATAATAGGAAAAATAAATGTATATAATTCTCTCCCTGGCCACTCTCTGTCTTTCTTACAAGGTAACGCGCTCGATAGTAGAGCCAGATAAACTAGTGGTAGCAGCAGTAACAACCCCTAAACAAGACAGAACACAAGTGAAGGAGTGATTCTAGTACATACAACAGCTTTCTCACCATGTCAGCCGCCATCTTTAACCATGCCACGCCCATAGATTTACATTGAATCCCGGATTCTAGACTAAAGAATACGGAAACCACGTGGCTCAACTCCGAGTCTGTTCTTTCGTTGTGTGGAAAGTTTGAGCTGATTCCAATCAAACTTGGATTTTTTAAAGTTGCTCCAAAATTTAGCCTAAAATTTGGCTTTAATATAAACTATAGCAATCTAGACTGATAATAAATGACTGATTATTCATTATTATTATTGTTGCAGTTGTCATTATCATTTGTGTTCATGAAGAAAGTTTATTAGCGACTCCAAATCTCTTTCCTTGTCATAATACTCGGCCTTCTTCATGCCATCAGAAAATAAAAGTAATGTAGGATAGCCAGTGATCTGTACAGAAAAAAAATGAATGAGCATGCAATTAAAAGAGAGCTCAATTTCATAAATTAATTTGCTTCACCTCCTTCCTTTCTCCTCCCTCTTTCTCTCCCTTTTCTTTCTCTCTCTCTCTTACTTCAAATTGAGCACACAAACTTGTCTGTACAGTACAATCAACCTATAAAAAGCAAGCAAACTATGTATTAATTGTAAAGTGGATACTATGATGCATAAGTTCTGTCTTTTTCTCCTCTCTTTTCTCTTACTGAAGCAGAATATTTTATTTCCATTCCTCTCTTACCTTTCCTATGTGAACTGATGTATCCGAGTTATACAAATCCAACTCTTCCCAAACTGGTGCAAAACTATGACAATGACCAGACCTGCAATGAATAGATATTACATTCACGTCATCAACTAACTCTTTAAATACAGCCACACACAATACAATCCAAGGATTACAACTTCAGCTTACCAAGGTTTGTAAAACTTGACAAATTGTAGTCCAGATGTTTTCAGAAAACCTGAAAAATTTTCATCGGTCAGTTCCACAAAACCAATCTCTTTATCTTCCTAAAAACATTTATAAATTCTGCATAATAATACCATAATACAAGCTCATTTCAAGAATACCTCTATATGCTTGTTTATAAATTCCTTGAATGCAGTTAGCTTCCTATCTCCTTTAAATAATATAGGCCTTTCATTGACGTACAAGATAAGACTAATAAAAAAGGTATAAAATAAAAGAATTACCATGCATGGATTACATACGTTGGAAATCCAGCTACGTCCTCTTTCTCACATAGCTGACGATCCTGATCACAATCCACCTAGTGCAATAATTATATTTAATATTTACATGCAAATCAAGATCTGAGCAAAAATTAATTGCACATTTTAGCATGGAGATTGACACATGCTTTAACTATAGGATTGCAATTTTGCCGAGGTTCAATCAAGATTGTTATGATTTTATTGCATGTAATAATAAATTGCTGAGTGCCAAATTAGATGAAAATTTGAAGTGCCAAATGAGGCATAAGACACCGCAGATTGGCGCAGAAAAGTGTGAAGTTTTTTAGCTAAACAAAAAATTAATACAAATGGGTAGTTTATGCTATTTTAATATGTAAGAAAATGCAATCCTACTACCTTAGCTATCTTCACTGTTTTAACATCTTTAGCCAAATTGTCCCAAATAGGAGCTAAGGCTTGACTAAAGCCACACCTAAAACCAAGTATATATCAAGTAATGCAAAATTTAATGTTGATTTATTTATTAGACTAAAGTGTTACCAAGGGGAAATGAATGCGACAAATACAGGTCCATCAGCAATAGCATCTTTAAACTCATCTTCGCTCAGGGTTTCAGCTCCTCCAAGGACTAGAGCAGCTCCATGATAAGCTACCAGTAAGACAAAAATAACACCTCGAGCAGAACACATCATTTCCTGGAGAGAATGATAATGTCACTTTCTGTAGAGAATCCATGACTTTTATAGCTGGACACTCCCTTTGGATGCCAAGTCAAATCAATAATTATTATAATGCCAAAATCAACTCTGTGGACATTAATGAAGAAACGATGAATTTAATTGGATAAACTGCTACTATGCAACAAATATATTAGTAGATCTAGTATCAGTCATCATTATTATCAACATCATTATTATTATTATTATTATTATTATTAAATCTCCTGAAATGAAGTCCCTCTATTCGTTTTCATGAAGAAAGCTTAGCAGAGAATCCAAGTCTCTTGCTTTGTTATATTCAGTCTTCTTTATGCCATCAGAGAACAATATTAATGTAGGATACCCAGTGATCTGTACAGGGAAAGGATTGAGAAGAAAAAGAAAGGAAATTCAAGACTGAAAAACTGTTTGTGCCACCAATGAACCAAGTAGCACAGCAAGCTTGAACTGCATCTGACATTACTGTTTTTTTCTCATTCCCCCCTCCCTCCCTCTCTCTCTCTTACTTCAAAGCGAGAACATAAGCTTGTCTCTGCTGTACAATCAACCTAAAATTATAATAATGTCAAACAATGGCACTCATTCCCAGCGAGTCTACTTTAGCAATGGTAGCATGAGTTGTTTCATGAGCCATTTCTGCCAGTTGGTCCCAAGTGGGCGCCAATCTCTTACAATGACCACACCTACAATTATATGTATTATATTCACAAAATGTACATAAAATCTCGTACCAAGGCGCATAGAACTTTATGAAGCTGATCCCTTCGCTGATTGAACTGTCAAAATTATCAGCAGTAAGAACAAGGGGAGAAAGAGGATGACCCTATAATAAATTCACTAATTAATCAGTTCCGTATTGTATTATAAAGATTACTATTGTAACTCAATAACACTATAATATGAAAGTCAAAAATGAAACAGAAACAAGATAAAGAAAGAGAGATATTACTTTGTTCTTTTTCTGATCTTCACTAGCAGTATTGGCAACCTTATCATCATCATGGCCACTTTGTTTGCTCACAAATGCAATGAGTGAGCTCAGAGTCCTCTCCCCATCATATTTATCAAGAGCTATCCCTCCGCCAAACGTCAATAAAGTAGGATAACCTTTAACGCCATACCTGCTACACAGGTCACCAAAACGAGTACAGTCAACCTGAAAAACAGGATTTAATTATCGTGTAACCAGCATACAAAAAGTTAGAGGCATACATTATAGCATAATAAAAGGCCATGAGGATAAAAGCTTACAGCTCTCCTACTATATACATAATATTTTAAAGTACATTATGGAGGAAGTTTTTTCTCTCTCCTGTCTTCTCTTTCATTTCCATTCCCCTCCATACCTTACCTTTCCTACGTGAACTGATGAATCCGATTTATAATAAGTGGCCAGCTCATCCCAAACTGGTGCTAACCTCTGACAATGACCACACCTACAAATCAACAAATATAAACTTCAAGTTGCTTCAAAATAGGGCAAAAGTCCCTATCAAGCAAATTTCACCAAAAAATGACTAGAAAAAATTCTTCATTTTTATAATTTTTTCTGATACATATACATGTACTTATGTTGCGTAGAAAGTTTGAGCTGATTCTGATCAAGTTTGGATCTTCTACAAATTTTTAAAGTTGCTCCAAAATTGGGCCAAAGTCCCTGTACTATAGTACAGGGTCATCGGCCAAATTTCACCAAAAATGACTAGGAGAGAATTCTCAACTTTTATTACATTTTTTGATACATATACATGTACTTATGTTGCGTAGAAAGTTTGAGCTGATTCCGATCAAGTTTGGATTTTTTAGGAATTTTTAAAGTTGCTCCAAAATCAGGCCAAAGTCCCTGTACTATAGTACAGGGTCATCGGCCAAATTTCACCAAAAATGACTAGGAGAGAATTCTCAACTTTTATTACATTTTTTGATACATATACATGTACTTATGTTGCGTAGAAAGTTTGAGCTGATTCCGATCAAGTTTGGATTTTTTAGGAATTTTTAAAGTTGCTCCAAAATCAGGCCAAAGTCCCTGTACTATAGTACAGGGTCATCAGCCAAATTTCACCAAAAATGACTAGGAGAGAATTCTCAACTTTTATTACATTTTTTGATACATATACATGTACTTATGTTGCGGAGAAAGTTTGAGCTGATTCCAATCAAGTTTGAATTTTTTACGAATTTTTAAAGTTTGCCCTATCATTACAACAAGTTCAACTTACCAAGGAGCATAAAACTTTACAAATTGTATTCCGGACTTTTCTAAGAAACCCATGAAATTCTCATCACTCAGCTCCACCAAACCGATTTCATTTCCCTATAGAATAAAGTACTCCTTTATAATAAGCAGGGGAGGCCTACCTCAACCACCTCCACATGCTGCAGCACAAAGGTTTTGAGAGAACTGAGATCTCTTTGTCCGGAATAAAGTACCGGATGGGTTCCGATGAACAACTTAAGACTAAAAATGATATAATCATTTTAATGAGGAGAAGAGGGGACATTACGTGGGATATCCTCTGACTCCTTCTTCACTGCACAACGGAGTTTCTTGGGTACAATCAACCTATAATTAGAACCATCATCATTATAGTTACATTATTTTTAATTATCCGTGGTTAATTAATTACATCGTACCTTTGCTACTCTCACTGAACTCCCGCTAAAAGCTTCAGCCAATTCGTCCCAAGTAGGAGCTAACCTCTGGCAGTGACCACACCTTAAACAATTGAAATATAATTAATTGATAAAAGAGAAGTGAGTGTAGACTATTTTCTGTTTTACCATGGGGCAAAAAATTTAACGAAGACAGGTCCAGCAGCAACAGCCTTTTTGAAATCCTCTGCGTTCAAAATCTCTGCTTCTCCAAGGACAGCACTTGCACAAACAAGCAAAGAGAGAATAAAAATGGCAACTCTATGAGAACACATTTTCATTTCCTGATTTTCCTCAGAAGAGTTATTAATGAGAGTGAGCCACGCCCTTTTTATTAAAAGTCTCCGCCTATTCTGATATGAGCCACGCCCTTACCTCGCGCATTATCAAGTACGCAGTCTTCTTTTCTGAAGTTCTCTCTATCTGCTGTCCTCTCCTCTCTGACTGAGTGATGGCTGAAAACCACCTGGATGTAGTGGAGGGGAGAGAGTTAGAGGATCCCAGTCGCTCCTGTACGCCCGAGAGTGTGGCTAGTACTGACCTACAGCCACAGGAACTGTATGGGATAGAGGATGAAGATGAAGAATTAGATGAATCAATAGAACAGACTATTGCTGTAAATAAGAAATGAATGAGGAAGAGAGAGAGAGAGAGCCTTTAATTTGTGCATACCTTATGTGACTGGGAACTGGGTTTTAGTTTAATTTATATTTTAAAGTTGTCAGTGTGATCTGTACTCTTATAAAAATATTATTGTTTCTTTTTAGTTTTTACTCTCTCTCTTCTGTTGTAGGTTGATTTAAATACACTCACAGACACTGGTACCAATGTTAATAGACTAGAAAAGGCATTACTGGTATGCAACGAGAGAGAGAGAGAAAGGGGGGGAAAGGAAGGTAGGGAATAGGAATTGGAAAGGAATGTAAATAATAATAATAATGAAGAGAGAAGGAAAAGGTTAGAGTGAGAGAGAGATGCAGAGAGCATGTGTTGTCTTAGTGTTAGGTTAATGTTGACTCTCTTGTTGCTATTGTAAACAATAAAGAGGAAATCATAATCATCACACAAATAGACTCATTCTGTTTCAAATGAGAGGGAGAGAGAAGACAATGATAATCGAAAGCAGCTCCTTTTAGTATACACTTTCCTATTGTCCGCCTCCTTTATAAGACAGTGTATCCTTCTTCACTATTATTCCCTTCTCTATAACTTGTCTATAACTTATTTTATATTTATTTGTTATTTTTTATTGTACAGGAAGCTAGAAAGGAATATGAGTCAGTAAAGAGGGAGAGTCAAATGAAGCTAGCACTCATGAAATCCCGACTGCACACTGCCATAGAGAAGACCGAGCCGTTTGTGAACATGTGGAGAAAAGCCAAAGAGGTACATAAAAGTATAATGATAAATATACATGTACTGTATTTAAAGCAAGACTTTACTCTTATACAGCTGCTATTGATATTATTGTTTTTATTTTAGTTGCAACGAGAGGCCCATAATGCTACCCTAGCGTTCGAGAGAGCTAACAGCGAGTATGACTCCGCTAAAGAGACACTGAAGATAGCGGAGAAGAGCATTGATGAGCTAAAAGAATCAAGAACGGACGAGGAAGATGAAGAGAAGCTGAGCAGAGGAGAGAGGGACCGGAGCCTGTCCCAGTCATCTGCTACGGCCATTGATGAAGCTTGGCAAGAAACACTAGCCAATGCTACACTGAGAGTAAGTGCATGATGTATGGGATATATTGTAAGTACATTATTACTGTATGAATATCCTCTGTGTGTAAGATCTTAATTGACTAACTAATAAGGCTCTTTAAAGGCATAATGCAATTGATTACCTGTGCCAAATACATCACATACCTGATACATAATATCCCTATCATAATGTGTTCTTTATCTTTATTTATATCTCCTCCCTCCCTCCCTCCCTCCAGGTGGAGAAGGCCAGTAGGAATAAGGTAGAGAGCGAGATTGAGCACAGGCGGCTCACCGTTGAATATCAAAAGATACAGAAGGACTGTCACACTCTTGAGACTAAATTAAAACGTACCATTAGGAAATCAAGGTAAGCCCCGTTGCCTTGACAGCCATCACCATAGCAACCCCATAGACCGTACTACGAAGAGAGACACCTCTGCAACAAGAAACTAGTCGTAAGTTAGGGGCGTGTTCATTTCCATATTACTCTCCGATCCTCTTAAATAGGGAATAAAGACAAAGATATTGTCGCTACAGAAAGACATAGACATCCACAAAGAGCAGTACAAGAAAACGATGAAGCACTTGGAGTCGTTGAGTGGACTAATGCACGAGGAACGAATTAGAAAAAGAACTTATAGCTCACTCGACATCACAAGCAGCGAACCAAACCTAATCTCAAACAGATCCGCGACCCCAGACTTTAGTCTCAACTCTAGAAATGCTATCACTCCAGACTATCGTCGTAAAGGAAAGGAGAGTAGGGGTATCACTAATGTACGTGTACCTCTAGCAAACGGGCAGGGAAGCACAGGGAAGCTCCAGGCATCAGTAGGTGTGAGTATGGTCACTGCTCAAGTAGGAGAGAGAGGAGGAGGAGGGGAAGGAGGTGTGTCGATGATTGATGGTGAAGATGTGAGACAAGTTGTGACTGATTGCCTAACGAGGGCACTAGGACAAACTTTGTTAAAAGAAGAAGACAATCTTCCTCAATCTTCTTCAGAGAATAGTCAGTACATACCAACCATCACTGTCTCTGTTAGTTATGGCGCACTAGTACCGCCTGCTACTAATGACCACACTCACTCAGCCAAAGAACTGGTTTCTTTAGTGTTGGCGAATGCTTCTAAGCAACACGAAGCTGAATTAGGTAATGACACAATCTCTTCTCCATAATCCTTCCCTTTGTCTCGGTCACACGCGCTTCTTCTGCCCATTCCGTCATTTCTCTCTCTCTCTCTTATTCCTTGATCTTCTCTGCTGTTATCATTAAACTATAAATGCTGTTATGGAGGACATAGAATGCAAAATAGCCATTATTATTATCATTATTATTATTATTATTATATTTATTTTCTTACAAAACCTAAAAAATAACACAATTACAAGACTATTACTATTATTATTATTATTATTGTTATTATTATTATGATAATATAAAGAATATTTCAATTAAAACTAGAATCAACACACACAAATGAGCAATAAAAATTGTCTTTTTGAACGGAAAGAAAAGAAAAACACGAAGAAATGTCTCCCGCAATTATTAGCAACAGGCTCTACTTATCGTCGGAGATAGAACGGAAATACTCTATAATATCGGCTAGTTTGAATTCCAGCTGCATGTTAGCCCCTGGATAACATTTCTCCATTAGTTTGGTGAAGTGATCGTACTGATTGATGAATGCTTCCTGCATTGCCCCCCACACAACCCTCAGTCTCCCCGACTCCTCGCTAAGATCCTTGTCACATCTTTTGTACAACTTCTCTAGACCTTTCTTAACCTGGAGGAGGAGAGAAGGAGAAAGAGAGAGAGTAAGAGTAAGGTGAAGTAAAGAAAGGAATAGAGAATAAGCACATGTACTACATGTACATATAATTATTAGCATTACAACTCCCAATGGCACATTTGAGAAAATGTTTACAAGATACAAATGAACTTTAATAGACAATAAACCAATTCATTCTGTATACATGCACCCTTGGGACTACTTTAGTGAAATGGTTGTACATGTACTCTAATAATCTACATTATAATCCTACTGGCCAGTAACACTTTGATCAGTACTGATAGAGCATGTACTTACTCTATCAGTTGATGCTACTGTGTCCCATAGAAATGCTAAATAAATTTTATTTTTAAAGTAATCCCATATCAGCTAGAGATCAAGGGATATGCTTTACTAAAACTGTCTTAGTCTAATAAAGTTACTTAAAATTGAATATTAAAATGCATTATTAACACAAATTCAGGGAGAATAAAATTTTCTGCAGCCCACAACTACTGAACTTACAAGTTACAACACATATACATTGTACATGTACATCATAATGTACATGTAGCTTTCTTGTATATCTTTCTCTTTCTAATATACAATCTACTGCTCACTCTCTCCCTCCCCCCTCTCCCTCTCTCTCTCTCCTTACCTCTTTCCCAGGATAGCTCTGGATACACTTGACTAACTCAGTTTTATTATAATGACTATAGAACCCAATCTGTTCCGGCTTCACTCCGGACCCGAGGAGGTTCTCAACTCCCTCAAAAAAGGTGCTTAGTTTGTCGAGGGGTTTCCCGAGGCAAGTAATGACGTACTGCTGCTGATGGAGACGGTATCTCTTCTTAGCTTCCTCTCTCTCCTGATCCAGGCAGGATATCTTCAATTGGCTCAGGTTGTCATATACTTGATAATAATTCTCTGGAAAAGAAAGAAATAGAATTATATAATATGATAAAATCTCCATCACTTCTTTACCCAGTAGTACGACATTTCTAGGCGTTTTAGGGTGCTCTTCAGAGAGGCGATTGATGCAGTCAAAAAGGGCATTAATTAGAGTTTTATATGCTTGATCGAGCTCAGAGCGACGGTCGGTTCCCATGACGATGCTCTCGGCCTTTTCGGCAAACCTCATGAACTCACGGACGCTCGGAATGACTCCACACTTTCCACTTTTACGAGGAACCTTGCACTCTTTAATGGCCTTCTCTCTACTAGTCTGAGAGATAAAAAGAGAGAGAGTTAACACTTGTACATGTATATGTGTACATGTACATGTACATGTATTTTTCTAGTATCAAGCACATACCACTAGTTTGTTAAAGAGTCTTTTAAGGATGACACATGAACTTGCCAAACAATTATCCAAATAAGACAACTTGCCACCTTCTTGAGCAAACATTACCCTCTGGCTGACAGCAACCAACAAATATAAAGAATTACTAGAGGGGGAGAGAGAGAGAGAGAGAGAGAGAGAGAGAGAGAGAGAGAGAGAGAGAGAGAGAGAGAGAGAGTGTGAGAGAGAGAGAGTGAGAGAGAGAGAGAGAAAAAATTAATGTTATAATATGTATAACATATGTATCTATGTCTCACAATGGTTCCACTTTCTCCCCAAACTGAATGAGTGACTCCAATTCCTTCAACAAGCAGCCAAACAAGTGCTGCATGAATCCCACCAGTCCTCGCGCCATCAAACCAACATCTAGCATGTGTGACTTGTCCGGATTCCTTTTTGTCATCAAACCAAAGAAGTCTCTCATACTCCCATCGTACTCCTCCACGCCTTCATCAGCTCTTCCGCCATCTTCAGTATCACCTTCAGTACGTCTTGAAGTTGGAGGAGATGACTGTATATAGGGAGAGAGGAGGGAGGGGAAGAGAAGAATAAAATACAAGATAACGAGATACATATACATGTACACGTACACGTACATGTACATGTACATGTACATGTACATGTACATGTACAGTAGAAGTGGAATATTTTATGGCCTTTATTATTATTCAATTTTCACATGTTTTTAATTTTACGGAGCCGCACTAACTTCATTATAACTAATGAAAATTTATTTTACTTTTATGATCGTAAAATTAAAGTCACCTTGAAATATTCCACACGTATACACGTATACACACACACACACACACACACACACACACACACACACACACAAAACTCACTCCTTCGGATTCTTCTTGTCTTGGAAAGTGAAAGAAAGTCGTACAGAACTTTTCTTCTGAGACACAAAGAGGCTGCAACTGCTCCAGGACCAACATAAAAACCTGATCAAACCTAATAACTAATAATAAACCAGACCACACCCACAGACCCGCCCACCTTGGCTTGCTAGGATCTGGAGTTGCTAGGGAGGTCTGGCTGGTCATAGAGAAATCCAGCAAGGAGGCAGACATGCCTCGAATGGACGGAGAGTTTAAACTGAGGTTACTGCCACGATGCGATAGATCAGCCTGAGAGCCAGCAAACTAAAAATGAGACAAATTGTAAATTTACGTGAAAGATATACAGTATATTATCAAGTAGAAGACTGACATTTTTACTTGACGTAAGCTTAACCTTTCTAATAATAACATAAGGACAAGTATCAGAAATACATGTACATTGTACATGTATAATAAAAATGGCGAATTCTCTGCTAGTCATTTTTAGCAAAATTTTGGTCAATGATCCTGTACTATATAGTACAGGAATTTGGCCAGATTTTGGAGTAACTTTAAAAATTCGTAAAAAATCCAAACTTGATCGGAACCAGCTCAAACTTTCTACGCAACATAAGAACATGTATATGTATCAAAAAATGTAATAAAAGTTGAGAATTCTCTCCTAGTCATTTTTGGTGAAATTTGGCCAATGACCCTGTACTAGTACAGGGACTTTGGCTGGATTTTGGAGCAACTTTAAAAATTCATAAAAAATGCAATTTAGATCAGAACCAGCTGTATCATTAAAAACCACACCCTCACCTTTGAAAGAGCTCCGCCCCCGATGGCTGGACTCCCACCACCTTTACGAGGATCAATGGTGCGACTGAAATGAGACTTAATGTCCGCCATGAAAGCTTTAATCTCGCTATCGTAGACTTTCTGAAACTCTATACAATAGGCCTTAGGGGGAAAGAAAGGGAGAAGGTATAAGATATTTAGCAGTTAAATTTCAGCTCATGTACATGTACATATTTCAGCTCATGTACATGTACATATATACATGTACATGCATGTATATATGTACATGTACATGCAAGTATTTAATTTTAATCATTATAAAGACACAGTGTTAATGAATGCTGGAATTAATTAATACACAATAGGAATTGTGAATGCATAATAATAATAATAATAATAAAAACAATAATAATAACAACAACATAACATGTTGTTCTCTCAAATGAACAAGCTTACTTCACAGACTTCAACGAATTTAGAATTCTCGCACTCTTTCATCCAGTGGGTCAGTTCAGTGTAGAGTCTAAGGTCACGATGCAACGGAATGTGAGCCGATAAGGAGGGAAGGTTACTGGTGGAGCGCTGGGTAAGCTCGCTTAACAATAATGTGGACTTTTGAGAAAAAGTGGTACAAAGGTGATCCTAGGATAGAATACAAGGAGAGAGAGAGAGAGAGAGAGAGAAAGAGGAGAAAAAATGAAATAAGATTCTATTGTCACGAAATCTGTGACAAGTAAAAACCCATTAGTTTCATTGTCACGAAATCCATGACAAGTAAAAATCTATTAGTTCCATTGTCACAAAATCCGTGACAAGCAAAAAACCCAAGGAAAGATATTGATATACATATACATGTACATGCGTGTACACGTACATGTACACATGTTTACTGGGTATAACATGCTCAGTAATAAATGGGCTGGAAAATTGCTGATATAATAACTCACAGCTACATGTAATAGCAGCTAGTTTATAAAGAAATTGTGAAAATACACCAACTCCTGCCAAAATATGTCATCATGAAATTTACTTTAAGCCGTGCACCAAAAGAGAAGGAGAGTCTGGAAAAGTGAGCGTTCTGATCAGTGACAGCCTGCATGACCTGAACCCCTTGACTCAACTCCTGTCTCATGACATTGTGGAGCTTTTTCACTGACTCAGTACATTCTCTTATGTTCTGCTCATCATGGAATGAAGCTGAGGATAGTATCCTCTCCACTCTTGGCTCTAAGTAAAGCTTCTCCTGAACAAACAGAAAGAAAAAGGAGAGAGAGAGAGAGGGGGGGGGGAGGGAGGAGTAATAATGAAGAGAAAGAGGAGAATTTATGTAGAGATAAGAAGAGGAGGAGGGAGGAAAGTTGAGAGGAGAAATAAATAAATGAAGCATCAAGAGATAAGATAAGACAGAACGCATGTAATAGTATCCCCAAATCTTCTTTAATATTAGTCATAATTATTGTTATTAAAGTTTTATTTCCAACTTACAACTATTTCTTCAACTTGAGAGAGAAGTGCCTTCAAGTTTCTATCCAGTATCATTATTCGTGAGTAGTCTTTGGTTAGTTTAGACATATTAGACCTCACGTCCATCAGTAACTCATCATACACTGCAAGTTTTAACTCTGTTTGCTAAAGAGAGAGAGAGAGAAAGAAAGAAAAGATTAAATAAATAAATAAAAGAATATATATGTACATGCACACATAAACTGGCCAGTAGGCACAGGACGAGTGTAAAAGGGAAGGAGAGAGAGGGGGAGGGTTAGGACGAGGAGAAAGATAAATAATGAAACATTCAAGGACAAAGATTGACATAACAACCAAAAGAAAACAAAACCAAGTGTCATTACGTTACTAAAAGCAACAGTTGTAATGCATTACTAGAATTGCAAGATGTGGGCTACCAAAGATACTAAAAATAGAACAGTGCGATACTAAAAATAGCAACATTCACAATGCATTCCAAATATAGTAACATACCCCAATCTCTATCGTAGTATTGTCAATGGATTTCATTAGAGTGTGTATCTGTGTCTCAGAGTCCATCAATGTGTGGATGTTAGCCTCGTCCAGGTTAGAGAGCTGCTGTGAAAGGTTCTCAGTGAATGCTTCGATGTTCTGGATCCCAGACTGACCCCCGGTCTTCTCCTCTTCCTCTTTGAGGAGCTTCTCAAGATCCTCTTGTTCCTTTTCGGATAATTCCTGATAATCCTCTGGAAGGAGAGAGGGGGGGAGGAAGGAAAAAATAGCAATAGTTGGAAAAAGTATAGCATACAGTTACTAATACACGTACATGTACATGCATTACCAAACTATTTTTAACCAATAGCCAAAATAATAATATATACATGTACATATACATGTATAACTACATGTGTATATATATAATTGGCAGAGAGAGCATGTACATGAACATTCACATGATATGCATGTTCCTCTCTCTCTCCCTCCCATTACTCCTCCCCCTTTACCTTGTTGAACTGCTTCCTCCTCAATCTCTCTCCCTCTACCACCGGCTTCAGCAGTGGCTAATAACTCGTGGAGTCTCTCCTCATCAAAATGGACAAACTCTGGCTTGTTACGTGGCAGATATTTGTGAGCCATTCTATAGAGACAGACGACAAAAGCTTTCTTCTCTACTACATTGCTGGCAACCCATTTGAAGGTAGTCTTCTCGAAATGGAGATCAAATTCAGGAACCTGGAGAAAAGAGAGAGAGAGAGAGAGAGAGAGAGAGAGAGAGAGAGAGAGAGATGACAATATGTACATGTATACCTGGAAAGCAGAAGATAAAAATAGGTAAATATAAATAAGAAAGTGAAAATTACAATTTTACCAAAACGACTTCAAATCGTTATTAAATCTAAATCTAACTACCTCAGTATCAGCGCTCTTTCCATCTATAAGTCTCAGCTCCGAGAGCTCCCATTTCTTTACTCTTCTGTAGAGGCCCTGCTTGTCCTTCCTTTGGTCGTCTTGTTTGATACGACTCAAATAAACTACAGGAGGCTTCTCCTGGGGATAA
>NW_003546280.1:8987-20993 GCF_000090795.2 Amphimedon queenslandica | reverse complement strand
GATGAGAGAGAGAAGGAGGAGGATAGTAGCAGGGAAAGAAAAATGAGAGAAAATGAAGATTCACCATCATTCTTATTGTTTCTTACCAGAAACGCAGAGATATGATGTCTTCTTCCTCCTCCCTGGTTTAGAGACGGCAGCAAGTCCAAGGAGTCGCTCCTCTGCTGGAGTGAATACCTCCTTCTGTATTGCGAGACGAACAGCAGCCTTGCCTCCACTGGTAGCCATTTTGTACGGATATTAAGAGTATCCGGAGTGAAATTCCAAAAATGTTAGTAAACCAAGCCTCTTAATAATAATGTTAATATCCTCTGGTTATTAAATCGGGCAACCCATGATAGCTTTTCCTAATATTGTTATTTTTAATGAAAACTGCCATTAATAGCAAGGGTGCTAACATACTTGAAAAATTATTTATCAAAAAAATTTTTGGAGGGCATTCATTGCCCATTTTTAATTCCAAATTTATTTTTCGGAGAATTTTTTCCATATTAACATGAAATTAAACTATAGCTAAAAATGATTCATTATTTAAGTCAATATTAATTTTCCTACATTTTCTGGTCGTGTGTTAAGCTATAAAGTATGGACAAGAACGCCACGTGATGTGCTTTGATGCATTCATATATAAAGTATGTAAAATTGTTCTCTATAGAATATAATACAGGTGCATTTATATAATATACAATAAGTGATATAAATTGTTTCTGGATAGTAAGCTAGTTTCTCTAGAAGTGACTGACTGCATGTTTCCGCCAAACTTCACTAATATACTGAGTCAATTCAGGTGGTAGCCCAGGCAAACTAGGAGGAAGGGACGGTGGAAGAGGAGGAGGAGGAACTTTATGAACACTTCCATTAATATGTGGCTGTCTTTTATTAGGTCTGACACTGCCTGTAGGCTGCACTGAATGTGGTGGCATTTGGATTTTGAGTGGGCGGGATATTTGTCGACGAGACTCGATTAATTTCTTGATAACTTCATAATGCGAGTCTCCTTCTCTCTCTGTGTTACTGTTATGATACTGATTTTGTCCTTTGCGACTCAGTCCAGTCTCTATTGGTATCATTGGAAAGTGAGTCCCAGGACTCCAGGTTGCAGAGCTAAAGTGAGAGTGGCTCTTTGAGGTGAAAGGGATAGGTGGTAGTGATGGCGTAGCTCTAGAGGAACCTTTTGATGCAGTTACTGCAGCTGGACTGCACAACTCATTAGCTGTCAAGTGAAATACTGATTGAAGCTAAAAGGATATGAAATAAAATTTATATTCATCTTTCTCCTCTCTCCCTCTCATTCAATTCTTTCATACTTTGTTTGCTTCACTATTACTGCTTTGTGTAGTCAGACTTTGCGATTTCAATCTTGCCTGCATGCAACATCAAAGCAACATTCAAATATCTAATGACAAAGATACCTTCTCTTGTCTCTCTTTTTGTCTCTCTTCTGAGAACATTGGTATTCCTCCATTGGACCGATTAGCATATTTATTAATGAACCTCCAACTGTGGAGTGGATGTGAAGCCTATAAGTTTCATGTAGCAGGGATATGCAAAAATATTAATTCATTGCATACTCTTTGCAGTCTTGGTGGTGCACTGTTGATCTGTTTGCTGGTCTCCTTTTCCTTTTCATCTCCAGTTTTATCACTTTTCTCTTTGTCTTGTACAGCATTGTCTTTATTTTGCTACATAATAATAATAATAATAATAATAATATTGATACAAAATTGTTTCAAAACCGGTTTTCCTGACCTGTTTGACAGGCTTGGGTTTGGGTTCAGAAGGGGAAGTCAACTGTGAGCTGTTTGTATGATGATGGTTGCTAAGTACAGGAGGGGGAGGAGGAGGAGGAGGAGGAGGCTCTTGATGTCTCTTGTGTTTTTTGCGAACTTGACGAGTCTATAATAATAAATAATTAATCTACTAATAATTATTAATGATTATTCTTATTGAAAATTCATTACTATGGCCATAACTCAAAAAATATTTGTCAGAATTAGTTCACACTTTTTAAATAGTATAAATACATCGTTATGTATCAAAAAATGTAATAAAAATTTGGGGTGATTTCGGAACCATTTTTTGGAAAAAACCATAGGCTATAGCCCTTGGGTATTTTTTCAAAAATTGATTCATTTTTAAAATGGCCATAACTCAAAAATTTGAGCTTGGAATCGGCTCAAACTTTCTACATAGCATAAATACATCAATACCTTATGCTTAGTTTTATACTTAAAATCGTCATCTTCACTGTCAGATCCACTTGTACTGAATAAAAACAAAGTAATATACATGTGCATCAATTCAATGTTTTTTTAATGTACATGCAACAGTGGTGCTAATGTACCTAGACTCTCTTTCTAATTCTTTCATTGAAGTTCCGTGAAACAGTCTCAAACATTTAGACATTTGTTGTCGCACTCTTCTCTTTCTCTCAACGCTGGCCTCCTCTGCAATTGTCACCAGGTCAGGAAGAGCATGATCCTTAGAACTATCAGCTGTCTTTTCCTCTGGATCAAGTTGCTGCAGATAATACTCAGCTATGCGACAGTGGACTTTATATTGATAGCTACAATAGTTTTAAAAATATAATAATAATAATGACTGCAGCATATTGCAGCAAAACTACAGAAAACTATAAATACCTTGCACTTTTAAGATAATGCTGCATTTTTAATAGCATCTCACACAGTTCTCTTCCACTGTCAATGAGGTCTTGTTGATTAAAATGAAGAGGAGTAGGTCTAATTGTTACAATAAAATTAATAATTAAATATTAATTCGAAAGTCATTACCTTGTCAGGTTAGTTCCACAAAACGAGGCTTCCATTGTAAAGCTGTTAGCCACACCCATTCTCCACAAGCTAACACGCCCAGTCGACTCCTTGCATCGCTGAACTGCAAACTTACAAGATTTGAATGAAAATTTTTCTTTTGACTAGAAAAAAATTAGTAAAGCAAAACTTGAATATGTATGCATGCACATACTATTTGTGATAAAAGCCATGGGACGACTCTCTCCTGTAAAAAATGGGTGTGGTCACATTGAGGGGTGTGGCAACCATACATAAATATGTTCTGATTTCGACTGTGACCATGCAAATCAACATAAAGTGCAATCTGAGGATAAAAAGAAAATTTTATAGTGTAATATACAAGCAAAAGATCTTCATTCTTAAACTTACTTTTCTTTCCTCCATGAAAGACTGGACCAATTTCTTTGCATGGTAAACAGTTGGAAAAAGTTTCTGCAAGAAAAAAAGATTAATAGCAAGCCAATGTTTGCTCATTGTACTTCTACAGGATTCTTATAGATTCTATTGAGATCAACACCAGTTAGTGATGTTCTGTAATTGCCAACAATAACTCCATCAGGATTCAGTATTGGAATAATCTTAAAAACGAAATGACTCCGCAAATACTAAAAGTACAAAAACCAACTGTAATAATTATACAATATTTTTGCATATTAAAATACTATGATGACATTGCATATAAAAATACAATTTTTAATAGCTACTAATGTATTTTTGTTGTTTTTAAATGATAGCAAAATATAAACATTTACTTTAGCATGTTTATTATCTGAAGTGAGATATTTCAGTATTCCATGCATCATCCACGAACTATTGGTCTCTCCTGGATGGACCCGAGCCATGAAAACCACACCCATTCTCTGAGCCCAGCACTCCTCCTGATCTAAAGCAAAAACTATAAACTTAAAAAATATACTTAACTCACTCTCAAAATCTGTGATCGTTAAGAGAGGGCAAGGGTTCCCAGCAAGAGTTTCACACAGGGTCTGAAGTAGTATAAAAATAATAAGAAGGAATCAATATTTGTTATTGCATACTTGTCTTTTTAAAATCTTCTTGGATTTTGTGTCTTCCTCCAGTTGATCAAGAAATGACAGAAGAGATGAGAAAGTGTATGGATAGCAGTGACTAAAATAAACTGTATCACCATCGTGAACAAATTCCTGTAATTAATGAATGAAAAACAATGTAAATTAAGTCATACAGAAAATTATCTATTATGATGGAATGCAAAATGAAGATAAAAGAACTCATATACTATTATTATACAGTTCATTGAAACAAAAGTATTTGACTGACCATTTTCCAGGAAAGGTAGTGGTAGGTGTTTCCTTGCTTGAGTAAAGGAGAGGAATGAGATTGTAATCTCCTGTAGGATATGTCGTAGCCAACCCTTTGCCAACTGGAATCAATCTCAGAATACATCAGTATCTTCATGCCTAGATATTTATGATTATTAAATCAAAGTAAAATTAGTATACATTTTATCATATGTGCTTACCGTGATTATAAAGGCTGTCCTTTTTGAAGAAATTAATAATGTTAAAGGTATAAGTTACATTTGGAGTCATACCAGATACTTTGAAATAAAACCTGAAAGTGAAAGAGAAAGAAGTGATGAAGTTTGAAATTATATATAAAAACAGAGTGGAAAGCTAAAATAATGGGATTGTGATTGAGAAGTATTTTTTTAATGAAATTTGTTTAAGTAATAGAAGATAAACTCAACACCAGTTCCATCAACCAACCATTGTGTGTGCTTCTCTGTGTACAAGTCAGTATTAAGGACCAGGTCATATTCATATTCATCACTATAAAAGATAAACAGAAAAAACAAAGTGTAAACGTTTACCAAACGAAGGCAAACAGTACGATACATTTAGAAACATTGCATGTACACAAACACTAATTGACATGTAGAAAATGTAATTGTAAAATGAATACTCACACTTGCATGGCTTGACGTAAATTCCCACTTTCAAATCTTGACTCAAAAGTCAGTCCCACTCTCCCTCTCTCTCCTCCTCCTCTTTTCTCTTTCTCTACTTTGCCTTCTTCTTCTACTTCCTTCCTTCTTTCAATAGGGCCTCCATTCTGACCATCATACACAACAGGGCGTGGCCCAGTATAGTTACGAAGTGGTCTCTGGTTTCCTAAGAGAGGTTCAAAGAACTCCAAAGGTACTTTCGATTGTTTCTCAATTCTTTGATGAGTCTGAGTTGGGAGAGCAATGTTACATTCAACCGGCCATTTTACCCTCTTATCTATGCCAATTCTGACCCTCTCTTCTTCAGATAGGCAGTGGTATGTCCCTGCTTTCAGTAAATGTTGCAACTGGTCAGTAGGTGCACCATATTTGCTTGTAACGTATTCATATATCGATTGGTGTCTCTGCTGTGAGACTTTTGAGGCATCCTCCTTCTCCTTTACTCTCTCCTCAGCTTCTACTGTGGAATGCTTGTTATTTGGCACCTTGATACTTGTAGCTTCTGGTATTTCTTTATCGTTTTCTAAGCTAGAAGTGGGATCCTTTTCCTCACCTGCTTCAGGTGTTATTGATCTTAAATGATCGTCTTTCTGAGGCTGCTGACGCTTTCCTCTCATAACATGCATCTCTGCAGACTCTTCTATCTCCTCTCCGTGTCGCTTCATTCCTTCCCTAGCTGCACCTTTCCCCTCTAATGCTAGCCTCAGCTGGACTTGGTATTCTATCTCTGTCTCCACAGCGGCTCTCACGGCCTCTTTCCACTCTCTGTCACTAGCAGAGTCATCCCCGGAGCTCTCGGACTCCCCGTCGTCTGCAAAGAGGTTCTGGAGACAGAGAAACTGGCCCTTTCCCCCGCAAGACTCGCTGCTGGAGTCCATTTCTTTGTCAAGACTTCTCAGCTCCACCTTGCAAGGAAAAGCAAACAAGCCCAGCCCCCCCAAAATTAAACTAGCCACGCCCTTGATTTTTACATAGCTCCACCCATTTTCAACATGGCGTCCACTAGCACTGCTAGTAGCAGCAGACTTGGCAGGGATATAGAACTCAGGGAATCAGCCAGTGATTGTAGGTTTTTCGACGAAATAATTAAAAAGTCCTTTAAATGTTATTCTGATGCTGCTGAAGATTTTATGGTAATTAAAATAAAACTTTAAATAATGATAAACAACAATGTCAATGATCAGTGTGGTTGGTTATAAAATAATGAAATTGTTAATAAATAATGCATTTGTGTGGATAAATTGACGTCTATTTTAAAGGAAATAAAAGAAAACTATGGCATAGACAGCATTGAAGATAAACTCGACACTATTGAGGAATATCTTGGTAACATTGCAGCTGTCCAGTACGAAATGGACAATATTAAAAAAGTTATTGGAGAGGGCGATAATATACTCCAAGAATATTCAGAATCGGAAGAAAACAGTGAATCTGTTATCGATATTTTTGACAGGCATCTTGAAAACTTCAAATCTCAAGATACCAGAAATGTGAAGTATGACTGAAGTTATGATCACTATGATCTTGTAAATGTGCCGTTAATAGTACTCATCCAGCTGTGATTGAGTATAAGAGGATCACAGAGAAAGAGATAGAGGGAGAAAGAGGTGCTCTGGAAGGCGATGAAGACCTAATGATGGGTCAAGTTCAGCGATCTCTAACTTGTCCTATTACACTGAAGGACCTAGAGAAACCAGTGAAGAATACGACTTGTGGACACATTTATTCAAAAGATGGTAAGGAAAGGCATATCGTACAGGAACTTTGGGTCTGATTTTGGAGCAACTTTTAAAATTCATAAAAAATCCAAACTTGATCGGAATCAGCTCAAACTTTCTACGCAACATAAGTACATGTATATGCATCAGGAAATGTAATAAAAATGGAGAATTCTCTCCTAGTCATTTTTGGCAAAATTTGGCCGATGACCCTGTGCTATAGTACAGGGACTTTGGCCTGATTTTGGAGCAACTTTTAAAATTCATAAAAAATCCAAACTTGATTGGAATCAGCTCAAACTTTCTACACAACATAAGTACATGTATATGCATCAGAAAATATTATAAAAATGGAGAATTGTCTCCTAGTCATTTTTGGCAAAATTTGGTCGATGATCCTGTACTATAGTACAGGGACTTTGGCCTGATTTTGGAGCAACTTTAAAAATTTATAAAAAATCCAAATTTGATTGGAATTAGCTCAAACTTTCTACACAACATAAGAACATGTATATTCATCAGAGGAATTATTAAAATGGAGATTTCTCCTAGTCATTTTTGGCGAAATTTGGCCGATGACCCTGTGCTATAGTACAGGAACTTTGGTCCAAATTTAGACATTGAAAATCCACTGATGAGAAGCTATATGAGCAATATGCCAAAGTCCTGTGGGAAACAATGCTTAAGAACATTAACAGCAAGAGTACTCTTGTTAATAGTTGGTTATATTTTGTTGCTTTTTACAGCTGTACTGGCACACGTGCGCTCCCGTCCAGCTGGCAGAGCAAAGTGTCCTGTTGGAGGTTGCCCTGAAATGATACTAGAGCACAACTTGGAGGCAGATAAAGACACAGAGAGAGCACTTAGGAGACAGAGAAAGTAAAGTAAACTAACCATTCACTTATTATCGTCTTTATTATAACATTATTGATCACTTTGATAGCATGTATGTACATGTATGTATGTATTATCAATTTCTCCAATGTTTATCTCAGTTAGTATATCAGTATGATCATTGTGAAACTGAAACTATTTGTCTAAAGTAATAATCCCCAAAACTTGAGTAAAGAGAAGCTCAATTAATAACAAAAAGGAATTCAGAGAGAAAAAGAGAAGAGAGAGAAGGGAAAGTAAAAAAAGAATCTACAATTTTTGAATTTAAAACTAACAAACTATTATTAGTTATGCTCACACTCTTCTGTGTTTTCTCCTGGTTCCACAATGGCCGTTTCTTCAACTGTGAATGTCTTTACATCATCAACTCCTTCCTTTTTATCATAGTCATACTCTTCCTCACCATCATTGGCCTGCTCTTGATAAGGATCATATGATGCGAGGAACACATCTTTTGATGTGACGTTCTGTTGAGCATGCGTTTTTCTTCTCTTTAATACTGCCAGACTCAAAAAGACATTTATTATCACGATTATTATTAGTATCACTGTAACTATCACAAAACCAGCAGTGATTGCAATAACAGTTGTGACATTGTCATCCTCAGGTTCAGTTGTACCATTAGTCACTGATGATGTAGGCTGTGTAGTTGAGTCTATTGACATTTGAGTCATTGTACTAGTCCCTGAAACTGATGTAAATGTAATCACTAGTGATTTCTCTTGAGTAGTAGTAGTGAATGTTGTACTTTCTGATGATGTGATAGAACACTTGCATTCTAGAAGATTATCATCATAGTATATAACTAACCGGTATAGCGTTGTGCAGCTTGTCATATCAACTAATGCCAAGTATAATCCAGATTTGCTTATATCGAATGATGCATTAACAGTCGTGCTGTTATCCATGTCAGCCTCAGGGAAATCTAATCCTGTATATTGATACAGACTGGTATCATTCTGGTCAACATTATCCACCGTATCAGTTTCATATATCCAAATGGAGAAACTACTATTGCTTTGTTGGCAATCCTTAGTCTGACAATTAGTTGAATATGTGACATTAATGCTTAGCTTTTCAACCCTGCTGTCACTGATGTTAATAAACTGTGTTACCAGCCAATTGGAATGTTGAGAGCGAGAGTGACAGACTGTCAAATTATGCCTGCATTCCTGATTCATGCTCATTTCTTTCCACTAAAAATGAATTATGCTAACAATAGAGATAGTATAGGAACTTACAGTTTCATTAATAGATACCCATGTACTATTCTTTCCTAAGAGATCCATTACATCATAATGATTTGTGTCCAGTAATATTGTTAGATTTGATGATGAAGTTGAATTGTAGCACTTCTCATTAGCATCATAAGGAGCAACTGACTGAGAGAGATTTGTATAAAATAAGAGCACAAGTAGACTGAGAGAGAAAGAGACCATCATTTACTGAAATTTATCTTTCAAAATTGGACTCCAATAAGAAAATGAAAACTGTCAGTGATTTATACTAGTTTATCATACTAAATACAGTTTATAGTACATGCTATTGAAGCTCTACTCCCTCTAGATCAACCTCAATACATTAATTACTAAACAAACCATTGAACTCCATTCATTGCGCAACAGTTAACATGGTCTTTCGCCAGATTTTGGAGCAACTTAAAAAATTCAATTTTGATCAGAATAGACAATAAGTTAGAAAAAATAATTTTAGACATTCTCAAGTCGTATAATGTTACTACAAACTACATGTATATTATGTAATTACTCTATCAAAATTAATTATTATTGTTGTTAATTTAGTTGTTAGAAAACTTCCCAGTATGTTGGTGTAGTAGATGGAGCAGCTGCAGTTGCAGTACCAGCAGTGTCTACTGCAATATCATCAATTTCCTCATAAAATTTTTCATTTGGATTTAAACAATTCAAGTGAGGAATTGCAGCTATTTCATTATATGCAACATTGTCCTGAGTAATAGGAGATGATAACATTGTTGTGGGTGGGCTCCTAGCAGTGGTCATTTGATATGAAGGATTAAGAGTTGAATCAATGTAGGCACTTTGCTCTTTCTTTCTCTTTTGCTTTCTTTTCCTCTTAATTACCAGCACAATCCACAACAAAGCATTTACTAACACTATGAATACTATCAGTGCAAGTGCCCCCAATGATACAGAGAGGATTAATGGTTCATTATTTACTGTTGGTAGTGTTGGATTCATAAATGAGTTGCTTCGATTATAAAGAACAGATGTTGAAAATTCCCCCTCTCCAATTTTACTAACTGCCCGAACCTAAAAAATAATTAGATTTATAGAAATTTAACCTTGCCAGTCCCACAATGCATTCACTTAGATTATTCAGTTAAGAATTCAAAGGGTTTGACCTACCAACTTACCCATATGTAATGAAACCCATTTGGAACATTAAGATCAGTCAAATCATAGCTGTTAGCTGTAGGAGGTAGTCTGACTCTAACTACAGCACTGTTTGTATCATTAAGAGGATTAGATAATACAAGATACTCAACCAGTTCAGATCCAAATAAGTTCATAGGATCAGACCATGTTAACAATGAGCCTTCTGATAGTCTCACATTCCTTGGATGTGATGGAACAGTTGGATGAGTAGTGACAGTTATAGTAACAGTTCTATTGTTATCATTAGCATTGTCTTGATCTGACACTCCATTTCTTGCCATCACTTGTATTTCATATGTTGTGAATGGAGTTAATCCCATTAGTGTGTAGTTTGTATGTACTGTACTATACTCCACAACATTGACTGAGCTGTTAATGCTGATAACATAATAAAGATCAGTTCTGCCTCCATTATAAGTAGGCTCAAGCCAGGAAATGCTAATAATAGTCTCTGTAACTGAAGCATTTGTTAAGTTCTGAGGTGAGCTAGGAGGAGCTAAATTAAAAAATATTTTCATTGTATGTTGATTAAAATTATACTCGCACTACAATATACTTACCAGTGCAGCTCACAGTGATACCTTCATGAGGTGCTCTATAATAACCAGGCAGACACTGGCAGGACACAGAACCAGGACTAGCAGAGTAGCTGTTATTAGGACAATTTTTACATTCACTGTCTCCTTTGACAGACTTATAAGTGCCTTCTTGACAAGCTATAGTAGACATACCAGAGATTATTAATATTATGGACACAGTATACAAGAACATGTGTGGCTGTGTGGCTGTGACAAAATAAACATTTATAGTTGCAAATACATTACTAAAGTAAACTATTGATGGATAACGAAGTAAAGATCAAAGTGATCAATTTTGGGCTTAATAGCCATTAACATGACTATATAGCACACTAAAATAAGCATGAATAAAAATCTGCATATACCTTGACAAAGTGTACCATTAGCTTCATATCCAGCATTACATTGACATGAAGCTGATCCAATCCATTCTCCTAATAACCTACACTTTAAACTTAAACTATTAGATGATGTAGGACTAGCATTATCAATGCAAGTAGCATTCACATTTTTATCTGGATCGAAGCCCCCTTGAGGAGCTACTGTCTCTGGATAGATAGCTTTATTCAATACTTGATAAGGACAGACATTGTAGAATACCACAATCCGATTAATGACAGTACAAGATCCTTGGTCCCATATAGCCAGATACAGGCCAGAACTAGACACAGCAAATGACTCAGAGTCAGTTATAGCTCCCTCAGCAGCAGTGTGTATTAGACGAACACCAGCATATGAATAATAAGTTATATTCCCTCTATCCATCTCATCTGGTTCATTAGTTTCAAATGTCTGCACTTCAAATGTCTGCTGCTGGGCACACTGCTGGCTTGAGCACACCAAATTCGATGAGAACGTTACATTGATTCTTAATTGACTTATTCCTGATTCACTAATGTTAATGTATTGTGTTATTAGCCAATTGCTCTGGAATGAAGATGTTCCTCCAGGGATCAGGGTAGCACAAACATTGATTCGATGTAAGCACTGTACTCCTTGATTACCTTCATACCACTACATGAGATAATAACAATAATAATAACAATCAATAGATCTTACAGAATCAACAAATTCAGCAGAACCAGGTCGACCTACTCCCCCTCTATCATAATCAATAGTCAGCCATGTCCTGTTCTCTCCTTCTGCTCCAACAAGAAGAGTTGACCTGTAGTTCTGTGAGTCCAGTAGGATCCTTTCATTAGGAAAGGTGACATTTCTTATTGGTATATCTGAACAATAAGGATCAGCATCATCAGGAGCAACACTTTGAGAAGAGACACACTGAAAGAAACTTAAACTGCCAAGCAGTAAAAGTAAAAAACAGAAAAGAGTAGACATGATATCCTGAAGTGTCCTAGTTCCAGTCAGCAAATTGTTGGGTAATACTATCAATGCCTTATGTATGACTGTTATTGTCATTAGAGCCACTATCAATAACATTACCATAGTAATAGTGTATTTTTATCATTGTGACAAGTACAAAGAACATAATAAATAATAAAAATGTTTCTTAATAATTATTATAAAATAAGTACTAGACTATCTCTTTCCTTTCCTAAAACAATGCAAGAGTCTAAAACTAAAATAAAACCAAAGAGG
>NW_003546280.1:6091-7929 GCF_000090795.2 Amphimedon queenslandica | reverse complement strand
AAGACAGTATTAAATAATTGATCAACCTCTGCTTCATAACAGTGTCATCTGTAGATGTCTCTTCTTTTTGATGATGCCCTTCTTTAATTCACAATAAATTTTTATCACAATACAAAATTTACTTTGACAAGCTAAATTCAAATCCAGAGGAATTCTGGGGTTGTCTAATAAGGACAAATTGTCTACAAAAAATATTAAACTAAATTATCAACTTCACTAACCAACATAACGCAAGTCCAAATTTACAAGTTTCTTCTTTCTGTTCCTTCTAACAATTATCACAATCACAAATACTATGATAATACAAACACAGAGTACTAGCACCAATACAACAGGAGTTACAATTGTTAGCGTTGAAGATGAAGAATCTATAGGATAAGGAAGAAAAGAGACATGTTTATACATGAAAACCAATGATTCACACTTATTCAAAACCAATGGCCCTCGGTATGATAAATGCCATAGATACCTCACCTTGTTGTATAACCTATACTTCTACCATGCCTAGTTGTAATTGACCAATCAGATTGCTCAATTTCAGGTTCATAAATAACTTACTTACCCACAAGTTTCCCAGAAGGTTGAATAAGTAGCCCAGGAGGTTGAATAAGTTTGTACAGGAGGTTGAATAAGTAGCCCGGAATTTTACTTATTCAGCTCCTGTTTGAAAAATGCATCCCTGTTATTATACTTCTACCATGCCTAGTTGCAATTGACCAATCAGATTGCTTGATTTTAGGTTCATAAATAGCTTTTTACCACTAGGAGGTTTGATAAGTAATTTCCCGGGCAATAGGAGGCTAATAAGTAAATTCCCAGACAGTTGGAGGTTAATAAGTGGCCCGGGAGGTTAATAAGTTTGCCCGGGAATTTTTTGTATAACCTATACAACTCTGTGTCAGTATCTGTGGCTTTATCATACCTCGGGCCTACAGCCAGAGGTATGATGATAGACAACTAGTTTACTTAGCAACAGTTAGCAACAGGGATGCATTTTTGAAACAGGAGGTGAATAAGTAAATTCCCAGGCTACTTACTTAACCTCCCGGGGAAATTTGTTGGTAAGTGAAGCAGAAATTGAATAATCTGATTGGTCAACTGGGTATGGTAGAAATAGCTCTGTTTTTTGCAATCACTTGTATTTCATATGTTGTGAATGGAGTTAATCCCATTAGTGTGTAGTTTGTATGTACTGTACTATATTCAATGATATTGGTTGAGCTGTTAATGCTAATGACATAATAAAGATCAGTTCTGCCTCCATTATAAGCAGGCTCAAGCCAGGAAATGCTAATAATAGTCTCTGTGACTGAAGCATTTAAGTTCTGAGGTGAGCTAGGAGGAGCTAAATTTAAATTATTTTGTTGCATGTTGATTATAAATCATACTCACACTACTTACCAGTGCAGCTCACAGTGATACCTTCATAAAGTGTTCTATAATAACCAGGCAGACACTGGCAGGACACAGAACCAGGACTAGCTGAGTAGCTGTTTTCAGGACAATCTTTACATTCACTGTCTCCTGCGAATGGCTTGTAGGTGCCTTCTTGACAAGCTATAGTGGACATAAATTATTCATTACTATGACAAAAAATAAAGGAATTTTAAAGATTAAAGTGGCCAATAGCAACATGTGCAGGGTTTAGCCATAACATTTAACACTAAAGTAACCATGCATGAATAGAAAATCTGTACCTTCACAAACTGTACCATTAGCCTCATATCCAGCATTACATTGACATGAAGCTGATCCATCCCACACTCCTAACAACCTACACTTTAAACTTAAACTATTTGATGATGTAGGGCTGGCATTATCAATGCAAGTAGCATCAC
>NW_003546280.1:0-2009 GCF_000090795.2 Amphimedon queenslandica | reverse complement strand
AATAAACATGGTCTTTTTACCACAGGTACATCCATCAGGATTCAAATAGAAACCAGATGAACAGGTTTTGTTGCAGGGATTGAGAGTAGTGACAGTTATAGTAATAGTTCTAGTGCTATCATTAGCATTGTCTTGATCTGACACTCCATTTCTTGCCATCACTTGTATTTCATATGTTGTGAATGGAGTTAATCCCATTAGTGTGTAGTTTGTATGTACTGTACTATATTCAATGACATTGATTGAGCTGTTAATGCTGATGACATAATAAAGATCAGTTCTGCCTCCATTATAAGTAGGCTCAAGCCAAGCAAGGCTAATAATAGTTTCTGTAACTGAAGTGTTTGTTAAGTTCTGAGGTGAGCTAGGAGGAGCTAAATTTAAAAAATATTTTCATTGTATGTTGATTAAAATTATACTCACACTACTTACCAGTGCAGCTCACAGCGACACCTTCATGAGCTGCTCTATAATAACCAGACAAACACTGGCAGGATACAGAACCAGGACTAGCTGAGTAGCTATTATTAGGACAAATTTTACAATCACTGTCTCCTGCGAATGGCTTGTAGGTGCCTTCTTGACAAGCTACAGTGGACATAAATTAATGATTACTATGACAAAAAATTAAAAACTAAAGTGGCCACAAATAACAAGTTGTGGGCTTAGCCATAACATTTAACACTAAAGTAAGCATTCATAAATAAAAATCTGTACCTTGACAAACTGTACCATTAGCTTCATATCCAGGGTTACATTGACATGAAGCTGATCCAATCCACACTCCTAATAACCTACAACTTATACTTAAACTATTTGATGATGTAGGACTAGCATTATCAATGCAAGTAGCATTCACATTTTTATCTGGATCAAAGCCCCCTTGGGGAGCTACTGTCTCTGGATAGATAGTTTTATTCAATACTTGATAAGGACAGACATTGTAGAATATGACAATTCGATTAATGACAGTACAAGATCCTTGGTCCCATATAGCCAGATATAGACCAGAACTAGATACAGCAAATGACTCAGAGTCTGTAGTAGCCCCTTCCTCAGCAGTGTGTATCAGACGAACACCAGCATATGAATAATAAGTTATATTTCCTCTATCCATCTCATCTGGTTTATTTGTTTCAAATGTCTGCACTTCAAGTGCCTGCTGCTGGGCACACTGCTGGTTTGAGCATATCAAATTTGATGAAAAAGTTACATTGATTCTTAATTGGCTTATTCCTGGTTCACTAATATTAATGTATTGTGTTACTAGCCAATTGCTCTGGGGTAAAGATGATCCTCCTGGAATCAAAGTAGCACAAATGTTGATTCGATGTAGGCACTGTACCCCTTGATTACCCTCGTACCACTACATGAGATAATAACAATAAAAATAATAACAAGGAATAGAACTTACAGCATCAACAAAACCACCAGCACCAGGTCGAGTAGATCCCCCTCCATCATAATCAATAGTCAGCCATGTCCTATTTTCTCCTTCTGCTCCAACAAGAAAAGTTGACCTGTAGTTCTGTGAGTCCAGTAGGATCCTTTCATTAGGAAAGGTGACATTTCTTATTGGTATATCTGAACAATCAGGGTCAGCATCATCAGGAGCAACACTTTGAGAAGAGACACACTGAAAGAAACTTAAACTGCCAAGCAGTAAAAGTGAAATACAGAAGAGAGCAGGCATATTCTGAAGTGTACGTACGTGTTCTACGTCCACTCAGCAAATTGTTGGCTAATAATAGCACTATTATTACTATAGGTATTCACTATATCATAATAGAGGTATACCGCTATAGGTATCCATGCCTTATGTATGACTGTTATTATCATTAGAGCCACTAGCAATAACATTACCATTAACATAGCAATAACATTAAGATTAATGTAGCAATAGTGTATTTTTATTATATTGCTAATAATAATTGTGACAAGTATAAAGAACACAATAAATAATAAAAATGTTTCTTGGTATTATAACTCCCTCCTTTCCTTAGATATAA